>NW_007251822.1:0-29770 GCF_000164805.1 Carlito syrichta
CATTTCATTGTGCACTGCAGTACAAAATGATAATGAAATAATTAAAAGACAGATGAAAGAGTGACTTAATAGGAAAGAGGCCTTACTGTTCAATTAGAGGCATTACCATTCAACCTTTTTATTACTCCCACAACCCTTCCATTAAAAAATAATAATACTTCAAGCTCTGCTCATTTAACCCATGGCAGTATCACTATTATATGCATGGTCTTATGATATGAGCCTTATGCTACAGACTGCTGTGAAGTAGTTGTCTCTTTGAAATTATTAAAATGGTGAATGTTTGATTCAAAAGCCTATAAATTGTATATAAATCACAGTACTATATTGTCCTGATTTCTCCCATAAGGGATTTTCTTGAGCCTTCCCAACTTCTTTTTAAACAGGATTAGCTCTACATAGTTCTTTTTATACAGTCTCAATATTGTGCAGAACAGTTTTAATATACTGAATGTTCTGAAATAAATTGTAAAGTCATCTCATCTTTCCACCCCAGATAATTTCCTAGGATATTCTACAGTACAAAAATTCTTCCTATTTTCTGACCTGACAATTCAGTTATAAGTCCAAAAAGGTACAAAACTTCATTAACCTTTTAATGCACTCTCACAGATGTAGGGCGATAGGTTTTTTTGAATCTTTATGATCAAAGCAATAGCCTAATATCAAAATCTTTCACTCTAACTTTGCTGTGTCTTGCTTTCATTTTAATTCCTATTCTATCCTCACATGGATGTAGACAAGCTGTACTTCAGTTTTGCCAGTAGCTAGAGACATTCATAATCAATTTCAGCAAAATTTGCTACTGTTCTTGTTATTGGCACAGGATATAGGGCCCTTGGGCTTCCTCAGTCTCTTTGACTCTAAGGTAAAAGTCTCCACAAAAGTCTCAGCTCATTAATCCCAATCACACTTGGAAAGACTCACCATAATTCAGACATCCCAGGTGAAACATTCCTGTATTTTTCAAAAACTAAGGAGATGTCTTTTCAAGGTAACAGAAATGCACTTTATATCATGTCAATATTAAAAAGAAGTTATGTCCATATAGAATCATAGTACTTGTTGAAGTAGGGATAAAGACTCAATAAATATCCAGAATACGAATAAATGAAAAAGCTTTTAAGACTTAAAGGCATGCATTTCACTTCTCTCATCCCTCTTATTGCTCTTACAGATCTACAATCTCTCAGCTGTTATTCCAAAACAAAGAACGCAAGATTCTTCTGCACTACGCTGTTTTACACAGACTCACTTAGTAAAAACTTGATCAGAAGGATGTACATAGACACAGACAGGCACACACAAATACACACATTTTTCCTACATTTATTATAAGGTACAATCTCAAACATGTTGAACAAATTATGCAAAATATAGTATATGCTCCATATTTATTTTAAAATAGCTGTACAATTATGAATGTTGAAACATCTGGTGAAACTATTCATCCAGCAAAAAATATTTGGATACACAATCTGTCAATTGCAGACTATAGTGAAATATAGCCTGTACTTAGGCATAGGTCAGACAGAATTTTCCTTGGAATTAAGGTGGTTAATATCCACCCAGAATAGGTGAGAACAGTAATGTGCAAAATAACTCCTCGGTAGATGGTGTATAAACATAGTACTACAGACACTATGGTACTTCCTGAATTTCTATAAAGTTATGCTTACATCTCAGATAAATCATAAGAACTAAGAGGTGTTCTCAGGGAATAACTATAATTAAAATAAAATTTAACTTTAGCAAATTAGTAACAGAAGTCATAAATCTGCATGAACCATATTTGAAAAGAAGAATTAAAAACAAGAGCTGATTCATCAGGACAATATTTTCAAAACTTATCACTTAGCTCAGGGTAAGACTCAGCTGAGACAATGTTAAAAGATTTCTAGTCCCACCCCTGGAAATCCTGATCCACTATATCTGGAATGGGCACTGGGAAATTAACCAATATTTGGCATATACATAAAATTTTCTTTAGACCAAAGAGCGATATCTTGTCCCATTCAGCTAGCTTGCTAACAGCTCAAAAATCTCATTTGACTTATTTTACCTTGGTGTCTGGCACACAGTATTCTCTCACACAGTATTTCTACTGAGTATTTTTGAGCACAAGGAAGGAGCATCAAATGTAAACAACTAATATTTTGTAAAGAATAAATGGACACCATGGTGTATAACTTAGTGTTTTATAAGTGCAGCTACTCAGAACTAAACTCAAGTCAGACTTTAAGAAGCTAATAATAATTGGAAAACAAGTCAGACTTTAAGAAGCTAATATTAATTGGAAAACAATTCAAATTGGATTCTGGAAATGTTAAGCTGAGAGTCTTATTCTAAACTCTAGTAAGCCCATCTAGACCCTGCTGACCTGTTCATTTTTGTCCAAATTAGCCAGTTGGCATTCTCATCTTAAAATCTATTTTAACAATATTTGTATATAAGATTTTATTCTATTTCTTATGCTAGCATGAGATGAGAATTGCATATGATATTTATAGTATTGATACAGACCAGTTATATCAACTAAACCAAACATGAAAGTATTCACATAATAGTGAAAACTGATTTAAAACAGAGACCTAGCACTAATTCTCAATACTAATTTCTATGTGTGACTATTTCTGCATTCTTAAAATAAATATGATAAGTATTAAAAAACAGCCAATCTTCCATCACAGAATATCTATTTATTTGTCTTTGTCATTCTATATTTTATACCTATATTGTAGCATAACCTCAATTGTACTCCATAAATATGTACAATCATTTGGCAATTAAAAATAAAATAAAATAAATCAAAGTCAATATTCAAGATTTATAGTCAAAAACTACAAATTGAAGTTTTACCTTTATAGAGTTAATAATAATTTGCTTCTGATCCTTTTGTCATTTACAGAACTCATTTTATAGCTGTAACTTGATTTCCTGATGGCCTTTAATCTTATTGTTTTAACCAATTAGTAAAGACTTTTTTCCAGCCTGGGCAACTTGGAAAAACCTCATCTCTACAATAAAAAAAAATTAGCCAGGCACAGTGGCATGTGCCTGTGGTTCCAGCTACTTGGAAAGTTGAGGTGGAAGGATGATCTGAGCCCAGCAGTTCGAGGCTACAGTGACCGTGAGTGTGCCACTGCACTCTAGCCTGGGCACAGAGTGAGACTTGAACTCGAAAAAAAAAGATTTTATATCACTTGTTCTTTTTATTCCACTTATGTCATTTTCAGCCTGCTCTTACTCTTATACTCTGAGATGGAAAATTGAGAAAAGAAATTGTTTGAAACCCTAAGATTCAAACACACTTGAATATTTCATTTTTTATTTGATTAGAATTATAAATTTTGTGGCCACAACTATCTGAAGATTTTTGAACATGGTATGCTTTATGATGCTATTATGTACATCTATATATTCTTCCCTTTGCCAGGACTGTCCCCCACTACTGACATTCATTTTGTGAATCATCCCAGAATTTCCATTCCTTGATGGCTCCCTCACCTTCTCCACACCCCAACCTCAACAGAAGAATCTCTTTCCTCTTCTCCACTGATAATAGCCATATTTCCCCCATTCAATTCCATTCACTTAGTCAACCAAGCTATAACCTTCATAACTATATGTCTTTCCTAATTCTTCCTCTTCACCTTTAACCTCTAGTCTGATTCTGTCAGTTCTACCATTTTTCTCCATGTACCTTGAATTTACTCTGTAAATTTCTTCCCACTACCATTATCTTCTAGACGTTCACTAACACCTGTGTTTTCATTTTTCTCCTTGTCCAAGATTTCTTCAACTCTTCAGCCGGAGTTGTATTTCTGATCTAATTCTGATCATAGGTAAAGTAAAAATATTTAGGGTGATAACACAGGGTCTTTCACAATCTGGCAGCACTTCCAATTCTTGTTTTATCTCTTCCTGTTCCTGCGCAGTTTATAATCTATTGTCCAAGCATACCAAAGGTTCCACAATTCCCTAAACGCCTATGATAATTTCTCTTACTGTTCGCAGTTATTTACTTCCTTCCTTTTCATAAGAAGGAATAAAATCTCTGTTCAATGTCATATGACCTTTAGTGACCCTTGAGAGGAATATAAAACTGGTACGTATTTATTTAAAAATGTATGCTTACTCTTGCATGTTTAAACTTCAGTCACATTCAAAGTATTCTCTGTATGATGCAATACAACTATTGAGAGACTTTGCTGCTCAAAACAAGTTTTTTAATTCATCAATCTTGATGTCTTTTTGTGTTTCTGCCATTTTTTTCCCCCCTATTCCATATTGGCAAAATGTTTTCCTTTGATGACTTTTCATGCAGAAAAATTTTTTTTAAATGTCACTCTGGGTGAAATCAGGTGAGTAGGGAGGGTGGGGCATGGAGACCATGACATTTTTGGTGAAAAATTGCTGAATACTCAGCACAATGTGAGCAGGTGCATTGTCACTGTGAAAGAACTAGTCACCTGTTTGCCACAGCTCCAGATGTTTCTTCTGCAAATCGTGACACAACCTTCTAAAAACTTCCAGATAAAAGCTTTGGCTGACAATTTGATCCAAAGGAAAGAATTCTCAGTGTACTACAGGGGGCCCAGCCTCCAAAAGATAAACTGAATTCTTTTTGGGTCCCCCCTTATATACAACAGTGATTACTATCGATTTGAAGCTTGGCCATGTGACTGACTGGTTAACAGAATATGGGACATGGGACACGTTCACAACTGAGCAGAAGTTGTAAACATGATTGCATGGTTTGGGTGTCTTCCTTTTTCTCTTCCTTTATGAAACATGAATGGAAATGCCCACACTGGGCTGCTCCTCTAACCAGGTCCTGAGTGAGAAAGCATGAGACAGAGCTGAAGAAGTGGTAGTCTAATCCACCTTTTCTGTTTACACTAATGAAGATGTATTTTCCTCATTTTTCACCAGAAATAGTTCTAGTAGTACTCCAAGCACTATTGAAATTTCCTTTATTAGACCTTCCTTCAAGTCAAAATCATAGCTTTTCCAACACTATTTCAGAGCACCAAACGCATTTGTGTGTGTGAGCATCTCTATATGCCTAAAATGAATATAAGATGCAGTCTTCATTTTTCAAAATATTTGGAAAGAAAGCATAAATGTACTTTAACTATTTATTTGTATGTGTGTTTCTGTCTCTTGAACAAGAATATGATTCTTTGAGGGCAGAGAATGTGTTGTGTCTCTTTTAAAATAATATCCAGTACCTAAAATTAATCCTGACAAGTGCTACGTCTCCTGCAATTTGTTGAATCAATGATGCAACATCTAATATCAAGAAAACAAATAGATGTTTCCCTCTAGCAGGTCCACCAACTGGCAGTTTTTCAAAGAAAATATGGATACATTTTGAGTGCAGTAACAAGATTAAATGATTTATTTTGCAAACACTTAGCCAGCATTTACTATGTACTGGCAGTTCTAAGTTCTTTAAAATATTAAAATGTCTTAATCATCACAACAACCTTCTGATGTAGATATTACTATCATCCTCATTTTCAGATGAATTAACCAAGACTTGGAGAAGTTCAACAGTACGTCCAAGTATTCAATGGTAGAGCAGTAATGTAAACCTCATCATCCTAAGGTCAGAGCTCACTGGCTCAATCCAAAGTCAGGCAATATTAATCGATTATTTAGGGCCTAGATATCCTTTAAAGGAAAGCTGTAAAATCAGATACTCCCCAAGTAAAAGCCTGTTGTGTCTAAAGACCAAAACCAAAATGCATTCCAGAACATAAAAGTTGTAGTTGTCTATATTTTGTTTTAATACTGTAGTAATAAATTAGTGGTGTCTTATTTTTCATGGAGACATGCAGTTCTGAATGAGGTAGATGGCAACCCCATCATCCCACAGATCAACCCTGTTTGTTGCTTTGGGTTAATATTACTCCCAAAAGAAGCAACACAAAATGCTCTTTTTAACAACTGCTTTTTTTGTGATTTATGAAAAGAGCAACAACAGAAGCCAATCCATCATCTGCAGTTTCACCTTCAGCAATTTGAGTTACCCTCAGCCAACCACAGTCTGAAAATATCAAATGGAAAATTTCAGATGTAAACAATTCATAAGTGTTCATTTGCAAGCTGCTCTTAGTAGCGTGATGGAAACCATAATCTGATTTACTTAAATGAGTGTAGATACCACTTTTTCTCATTGTACAAAGGCAGTTTTCTTAGCAGATAGTTATGCGTATTATAAAGGGAGTTATAGCAACATATATGTAAGGGGGAAAAGTATGAACTTATTTATGACTAAAAGTAGTATAAAATTGCTTAAAGAATTATTTCTTTGTCTGTATTCAGTGTGTTTTCCCTCCTATTAATGTGTGAGCTCACTTGTCTCTTTTCACTACCAGAAATGTAAGTAATTAAAGGAATATGTTATCTATGAACTTTAACTAGTTGAATAAGTTAAATCAATGATCTTTTATCCCTAGGACTTCATATTCAGAGGAAGTTATTGAAAGTCCAAGCTGGGCTTGGTGGATCAGCCTGTAATCCCGTGCCTTTGGGATGCTGAGGTGAGTGGATTGCCTGAGCCTGCGCGTTTGAGACCTACATGGGCAACTTGGTGAGACCTCATCTCTACAATAAATCAAAAATGAGTCAGGCATGGTAGTGCACACCTGTGGTTCCAGCTACTTGGAAGGCTGAGCTGGAAGGATAGCCAGAGCCCAGCAGGTTGAGGCTGTAGTGGCCAGGAGCCACTGCACTACAGTGTGGGTAACAGAGTGAGACTCCAACTCAAAAAAAAGAAAGTTGATACATCTTATTCTATATTCTTAGTTCACCTCACAGAATATGGAACATTTTGTTATAAAGAGTAATCCATACCATAAATGTCTTTTAGACTGTATCCTTTTATCCAAAAGGGAGAATATTTAACAGTCATATTATAGTTCATGACAACTGCAGGAAACTTGTGTAGGCTATTCACAATAAAACAAATCCATGCAAATTAATATGAAAGCTATGAATCTACTGGAATGGACAATTTTTCTTCCTCAATCCTTAAAAGAAGGCATATGAAATAGAAATGGATAGTTTTAAGTAGTCACCTTATGGTAAGCTGAATTTGCTGATTTTTTTTCTATGCAAATTGCTTTTCTACATTACTCCTGCAAATAAATTGTTACTACATATGAGGAGAAGGTATAATATTAACACAGATATAATTAACAATGAAAATAATGGGTTGTCCTGAAAAAACTTTTATGAAGGTCATTTGCTATCATTGGAATTTTCTGCTTTTTCATCCAAGGACCACTGGAAGGCAGATTTTGTATTTCCCTGTTAGCTCATGTTTGACTTTTGCCATTTATATAAATACAATGCAAAAGGTCATAGAAGAGGTAATAGGTGCTTCCAGTTTTTCTACGAACATAAGAAAGATGCAAGGGCTCTAATATTTTTAGTCATTGACATTTACAACTCTGGGTTTGTTTTTAATACAGGGCAGTGAGCAATGTACTTAAGGCCTCAGAAAATGCTTTATGGCATATGCTAAAGGTGAATCACTTTTTTACTAGATTTATTAGTTAGAGGAATTGCAATCTCAAGAGAAAATTTAGCCAGTTTTAACCAAAGTAGTGTTTCTTATAGTTATTTCCTCTCAAATTCTCAGCAGGACTCAGGCATTCTATACATCCTATTCAGGGATTCTGATTTTCTTCCCCCAGCTTGTTTCTGCCACGTTGGGTACTGACAGAGTACTCATTAACAAACTAATTGATTTTTATTAATTGTCTGTGGTATAATCTTTCCACTCTCCCACCAGTATCTAAGCTTATTAACTCCAAACACAGACACACACACACACACACACCCATAATTAGTCCAAAAGAAACTTTGGAATTAGTATAAGCTCAAATGTATGGATTGATTCCACAAATCAAAATGTAATTTTTAAAAGCTAGATTCACAGAATTTTAAACTTTGAAATAAAAAGAAAACTGGAGAAAATATTCATTAAAGTGGTTTTAAAAAGCAGTTGAAATATTTGTTAAAATGGACTGTGCAATTCTGTATTTACATTGTAGTTATAAGATGAAACAATTGAAATAAAAACATAACTTAGTGGAAAACACACTCAGCAACACAAGAGACTAGGTACTCTTTTATATCATCTTTCTGAAAGGTTGGACACAATCTTCAATAAACTATCAATTAGTAAATCAACATTAAATACATCATTAGAACCCTAAAGAGACATAAAAGTAAATCTAGAATGTTAAATAACCTAACAGGCAAGTATACAATGGCATTAATTGAAAACCAGGAGATTAAGGTAGGAAAACATTCACATATCCAAGTCCCTGCTTTGCCTCTTTCTAGCTGTGTGATTTGGAATAAGTTCTTTAAACTCTCTAAGCATCAGATTCTCTATTACTATATTGAAATAATAATAGTACCTACTTTGAAGAGTGGTTGTAGAATTAAAGGAGATGACATTCAGTACCATGCCTAGCACATAATAAAGAATCCATGTGTGATGACTCTCACATTATCCTTTTAATTAATCACTCCTGCATTTATAGATTAAGATACAGTCCCTGTGTCTTAACTTTATAGCTTATTTTATATTGATTTTAAAACAAAGTTACTCTAAAGCAACTCATTAGCTTATCAGAATTTTATATTGAACTTTTCACAGGGTCCAATAAAGATTTCATTGTGCTGCTCTTACCTTCCCCCACCACACAAACACACTTTCTCCATCATTCTTAGTACCAAAAGTAGCACAGCTGACCTCCATTTGATAGTCCTCTTTACTTTGCCTCCTGATCAGTTCTCAAACCCAGCCACTGCTGGATCCAAATGACTCTTTCTTGTAAAATTCTAAGCACTGTCCTTATCATCCCCATGACTTTATTCTGGTCTATAACCTTCTCAGTCCTGTACTGCAGTGGTTCCCAACATTTGTGGCATCAGGGGCTGGTTTCGTGGAAGACAGTTTTTCTATGGACTGGGGGGAAGGGGATCAACAGGCCTTAGATTCTCATAAGGAGCACAACCTAGATCCCTCACATAGGCAGTTCGCAATAGGGTTTGTGCTCCTATGAGACTTAAATGCCCCCACAGATCTGACAGAATACAGAGCTCAGCTTGCCTGCTGCTCACCTTCTGCTGTGCAGCCTAGTTCCTCACAAGCCATGGATGAGTACGGGTCAGCTGTGGGTTTTGGGATTGGGGACCTCTGCTGTACTATTACTGTATCTTCTTTATTGGCTTCCAAATCACTTAGAACTAGATTTTTAAAAATTAATTTCTTTAGAACTTAGTATGTAGTACCTTTACTAAAATATATATGTGGAATGATAGATGAAAAAAGTAAATTGCACAGAATCCAACCAGTGAGCATTTTCTTCCTCCAATATTTTATAGATGTTTATTTCTTCTCTTGGAAGCTTCTCAACACTCTTGAATCAAGTTGAGTCACATATCTATAATATGGAGAATTTACCTCTTTATTTCAAATATATAATTTATTGCTACAATTCTTTCATGCTTTATTTTTTTTCTCTTCTCACCAAAATTAATGTCAGACATGTGGTCTTGGCCAATAAATAGCCTCCGCATTTCTTTTACATTCATTAATTCAACTAACTTATATTGAACAACTTTTATGCATTAGAAAATACACTAAGCACTAAAGTTTCTTTTTAAAGCAAGTATGATAGGCTGTGCTAGTCTCTCGTCAGACAGTGTCAGTGAAAACTACCTTAGAGTTGCAGAGGATTAAATTATACCAGATGTGGACTTAACAAAATACTTTTAAAAACTAGACACAAAACATTATAAAACAGGGAGGATCAGACCAGGTACAGTGGCTCAGGTCTGTAATCCCAGCACTTTGGTGGGCTAAGGCGAGAGGATTGCCTGAGCCCAAGAGTTTGAAACCAGCCTGGGCAACTTGGTGAGAACTCATCTCTACAATAAATTAAAAAAAAACAAAACAGGAAGAAGCTAGTTAAAAATGCTTTTGGGTCTTCTTATTGTAATTATCTGCTTAGTCTCACCAATGCAAAGAAACATGTTATTGTGATTGGCAATGGCATTTCAAGTTATGTAACAGCATCTTAGAAGCACAAACGCATTGAAAAAGTAGAGAGTCCCTGAAAAATGTTTGCTGTGCCTGGAAAGAGGGTTCACTTAATGGGAAAAAGAAGGGAGAGACACTGGAGGAGTAAAATATGGACAAGTTACCATTGATTGGATGGGCCCCAAGGGGCCCATGCTTTATATTGCTGGTTGGTGATATTTTATTTTTCCGTGTGTCAGCATCTGTTAACTGTGTTCCAGAAATGCACATATGTATATATTTACAATTTTTTATTCATTCTCATGAGGTTTCATGGAAATCTAAAACCCATTCAGTGTCCTGGATTATAAATTCCTGCTTAGGCAAAAGAGGTTTTTTGTAGGTAGAGAAAAATGATGGCTTAGGTAGAATATTCCAGTTGCACTATGGAGAAAGGATGGAAGATGGAGGAGAGGAGGAGATTTTACTGACAAAGAGAGAAGTGGAAGCCTACTGCAATAGTCCAGATTAGGGAAGATAGTCAAATTGCATAAATGTCCTTAGCTAGTCTTTTGAAATATCTTGCTGTTACCAGTTAGTATGTATGTCTCCTTAATTCACATATAAGATTCTCCATTCCAGACAAGTAGTGCACTCTCTTTGTAGAATGCTTTATGCAATTTAGGATATCACCAATAAATTAGAGGAATAATCAGATATTGGGGACATTTCTGTTGTAGAAGTAATAGAAATTGGCAACTGGTGGAAAGTAGGATGTGAAGAAGAAAAATTAGTGAAGGATGACCACAATGTTTCTAACTTGGAGACAGAGGATTCAGGATACTGATTACATTTTGTTAGATAATATTAATTTTGTTTTTAAGGATAGAATGTGTATCTGCCTTACTAAAAATACAGATAACATGTTCATGAGAAAGGTCAACACAAGATAAATAAAATTTGTCATCTCTAGTAGGTAGATGGTATTTGATTTAGTTTCAAAGGATGTGATTCTGTAGAGAGACTGTACACAATGAGAAGATGAAATCCTAGAAATTATCTGTATTTAAGCAGCCAATGGAAGAGAAGGATCCAGAAAAGAAGACAGAGAAAGGATGGTCAGGATAATAGAAAGAGAAACAAGAGAAAATGAGGGCCACAAGTCAAACAAAGAGAATTCCAAGAAGTGAAAAGTGGAAAAGAACACAGAGATGTCAAGGGATGTAAGACACAAAATGATTATCGGTTTGTAGATATGTGTTCTTTCATGAAAGCATTTTCAGAAGAGTTGTGGCAGCATCAGCCTAATAGAATGTTGAGATGTTATTTGGTGATGGAAAAAGAAGACTAGAGAATATACACCCATGTTTCAATCAATTTTCACTAATGATAAAGGATGAGTTTGAATAGTGGTCGTTTGATAGGACACTAGGACCAAGAAACTGTGGTTTGTAAAGTTGTCTTAGAGAATAAGGAAAGAAAGGCAACTATGTAAGGAAAGCCTACCATTATGTTAACCACTAATACATGATAAAACACACATGTCAATCTATGTTCTTGTGTAGATCTGTAGGGATTGATGATATTTACATTTATTTTACTTGATTCATATTAGATCATGATTACCATGAAACAGGCAATAATACCTTCTTTTTATCTCTCTAAATTTTTATCTCAAACAAGTAGAAATGAAACTCAACAAATAGAAATGAAGGAAAATTTTGGTTGTTGTAGGTGTCTGGTGATTTTACACATCATTTAAATTCACAGAGAAGAACGCACAAAGAATTTCTGGTCTACTTACATAGAAGGTGAACATGAATGCAATTACATTTCAAGTTAAATCTTTATAATATTGTATTAGAGTATTTCATGTTGGGATATAAATATTTCTAACTTCTTTGTGAAAAAACAAACAGAAAAGTACAGTACAAAATGGGTAATACTAGTGTAACAATGCAATTTGTGAAACATATTTGTAATAGCAGAAAGCTAAAAACAAGTCAAATGTCTGACTATGGCTAGACAATTTAAATATTACTTTTGTATGATGGATACTGTGCTTTCATTAATAAGTGAGGGTATTTAGTTATTTTCACAAGTCTGTCATTTATGTATAATGCAAGATTCTGTGAAATAATATGTTAATATATTATCCTGTGAAATAAGAGATTAAAAAAAGAAAGTGTTTCTTTGATATATCAAATGACTAAATATCAACAATCAAGACTTCTCAGTTCCAGAGTACTTTATCATGTGTGTATAGGTCTCTAGCAAAAAAGGAAACAACTCAACATCATTAACAATATTTAACATGTCCATATAACATTTATCTATGCTAATCGAAATTATTTACCTTCTTTTACATCTATTTCAGCTAGATTTTAACACATACTCTTCAAGGATACACTTAACCAAATAGTTTCTGCCAAGCGACTTTATCTATTATCTAATGCAAAGAACAGAATTTTTATTGATTTATATTTTATTATGGTGAAAACACTTAACAGGAGGTCTAGCCTCTTCACAATTTTTAAGTGCAGAATACAATACTGTTAACTACAGGCACAGTGTTGAGCAGATCTCTAGAGCCTTTTCATTTTGTGTAACTGAAACTTTATCCACAGTGAACAGAAATTCCTCATTGTCCCTTTCCCCAGCACCTAGGAACCAACATTTTATTCTCTGTTTCTATTAGTTTGACTATTTTAGATACCTCATACATATAACCATCTGGAATGTGTTCTTCTGTGAATAGCTTATTTCACTTCACATTATGACCTCCGGCTTCATCTATGTGTTACATATGGCAGGTACTCCTTTTTAAAAGCAGGATAATATTTCATTGTAAATATATGCCACATTTTCTTTATCGGTTTTTCTTTCTGTGAAAATTTAGGTTGCTTCTAAATCTCAGCTGTCGTGAATAATGCTACAATGAACATGAGAGTGCGTGTAGCTCTTTAAGATCCTGACTTTAATTCTTTGGGATGCATAACCAGAAATTGAATGGCTTACTCATATGATAGTTTTATTTTTAATTTTTTGAGTAACCTCTATATTATTTTCCATAGTGTCTACACCATTTTATATTTCCACCAGCAGTGCGTGAGGGTACTAACTTCTCAACATTCTTGTCAACAATTGTCATGTTCTGTTATTTTTATTTTTTTGAAAGTGGCCATTCTCACAGGGGTGAGGTGATAGCTCATTGTGGTTTTGATTTGTGTTTCCCTAATTGATTAATGATGTTTAGCATCTTTTCATATGCTTGTTGGCCATTTGTTTGTCTTCTTTGAAGAAATATCTATTCAAGACTTTGGCCCATTTTTAATTGCTTTTTGTTTTGTTTTGTTTTGCTACTGAGTTACAGTAGTTTCTTATATATTCTGGAAACTAATCTCTTGTAAGATATATAGTTAATAAACATTGTCTTCCATTGTAGGCTGCCTTTTTTTTTGAGTTGGAGTCTCACTCTGTTGCCCAGACTGGAGTGCAGTGGCCACTTCCAGCCATCACAGCCTCGACCTGCTGGGGTCCGGCGATCCTTCCACCTCAGCTTTCCAAGTAGCTGGAACTACAGGAGCACGCTACTACACCCGGCAAATTTTTTCCCCCCACTTAAATATGCTTTTATTGTAACCCATTCCTACAAAGGCAAAATGAGGACCCCTTAACACATTTCAACTGTGCACTTTTTACTTCTAAGATAGCATGTAGAATTCATTCCCCACTTCCCACAAAGCCTCTTAGGATTTTAGCATATGAATTTGGGGGAGACACAAGCATTCAGATCACAGCAATAATTCTGTATCAAATTCCCTTTGTTCCTTTTTCCCACAGTCTTTCCAGTTTTAAAAAACAAGTTCATTACAGTCTAGATAAGAAGGAAGAAGTTCTAAAACTTAAGGTAGCCACTTGAAGAAAATATCTCTTTTACTATACAGGCAGATATAACATGTTCATAAACAAAGATACTTTATTTGAACATGAACATTTATATTTTACTATGTCCTCAACCAATATAATTACAAATAAGTTCAAAAATGTCATTCCAACTGCATGATTTTAAGAAATTTATTTTAACTTGATTCCTAGACATCTTCTCCCACAGACTAGCCCCATCTCTAAGGATCAAACAAGGTTAGAGATGGTCTTGGGGAAATTCAGGATGAGAATAAGACCATAACTTTAATGTCAGACAGACCCAGGTTTTAGGCTTTGCTGTGCCATTTATAAATTGTCTAATCTTGAAGGAGTTATATATCTTTCCTAATCCTCTGTTTTCTAATGTTTCTTTTTTTTAGCAATTTTAAAAATGATATTGTGGGGTACATTTAAGGGTTAGGTATACAAATATGCTCCGTTCGGGCACCCTTGTTGATAAAATTTTTTTTTTTGATTTGTTGTAGAGATGATGTCTCACCAACTTGCCCAGGTGGGTCTCAAACCCACGAGCTCAGGAAATCCACTCACCTCAGCCTCCCAAGGTGTGGAATTACAGGCTGAGCTACCGAGCCCGGCTGTAGGCTGCCTTTTTATTGGTTGATTGTTTTGTTTGTTGTGAGGAACTTTTTAGTTTGATGTGGCTTCACTTATCTATTTTTGTTTTTGTTGCTTGTGCTTTTGTTGTCACAACTAAGAAATCATTGCAAAGACCAATGTCCTAAATATTTTCCCTTATGTTTTCTTCTGGAAGTTTTACAGTTTGATGTTTTACATGTGCATCTTTACTCCACATCTGGGTTGATTTTTGTGGATGGTGCAAGATAAGGGTCAAATTTAATTCATTTTCACATGGATGTCGCTTTTCTGGCATCACTTGCCAAAGACTACTCTTTACTTATTTTCTATTCTCGGCACTCTTATTATGAATATTTTACTTGTATATGTGTAGAGTTATTTCTAGATTCTCTGTTCTATTCCATTGGCCTATATGTCTGTTTTCTTGCAGTCACTTTAAATGAAAAGATATTATATTCTATTCAATAATCTTTCTCAAAGAAATTGGAAATTGGTGAACTGTGAGAAGCAATTATTTTTGCAGGCTCTAATTCTATGTCTTAGTGTTTGTGACTTATTACTGATAAACTATTTGTATGATAAGATGCATTTTTTGTAATCCTATATTTACAATAAGATAATTTCTAGAAGTTGGTTGACATTCAGGGTATATTTATTGACAAGCTAAAATAAAAACTGACTGGATTTTTCTTTTCAGAAGGCCTTACAGTACTTAACTGTTTTAGCATGTGATGACAGAAAAAAATGTCACGTCTAATAAGTTGAATATCAAGCAGGTGAATGTGATCCCTGTTAAACACAAACTGTGGAAAGCTGGTGGGATAGGATATGGCAGGTATCTGAATACAAGTTTTGAAAAAGGAAAAATGCAAGAAGGGCATATCATAAGAGAAACCCCTTTATTATGGTACCTTCAGGAAATACCACCTTGATACATTACACAGAAATGTCTCTTTATTTACCAAATTCTAGTATAATGATAAAACTGAATACATTTGAATGCTTTCTATTACTCACAAATGCTAACCGGCATTCTCTGCAGTTGAGTCACAAACTGTCCAACCCTGACTCATTCTTTTGGTTTTCACCTGGTAACAATTCAGCTTAGAATTTGTCTCCAGCCAGGCTCGGTGGCTCAGCCTGTAATCCCACTCTTTTGGAAGGCTGAGGTGAGTGGATTGCCTGAGCCTGCGGGTTCAAGACCCACCTGGGCAGGCAAGGCCTCATCTCTACAATAAATAAAAAAAATTAGCCGGGCATGGTAGCGCGCATCTGTAGTTCCAGCTACTTGGAAGTCTGAGCTGGAAGAATCGCCAGATCCCAGCAGGTTGAGGCTGCAGTAGCCAGGAGCAGCCACTGCACTCCAGTCTGTGCTACAGTGAGACTCCAACTCAAAAAAAAAAATTTGTCTCCAACAACCAGAAGCAGATCCATCTTATAAAGAGCTCAATGGAGAACAGATTGATTCTACGGATTGAATCACTGTCCTTCTTAATGTTTGACTACTGGATTGATCCTGCTTTGTTTATCCATGTATACCTAAATTTCTAATTAGTTTGCTCTTATCAAACCTTGGGAAATACATTGACCCAAAAGTGAAATAAATCCTTTGAGAACACGGCCAGTATTCTTTTTCAAGAATTATATAACTACTTCATTTTAATAAGGATTGGCCAGATAGATTTATTCCTAACACATAAATCAAATAATCAAGTAAATAATGACATTCATGTGATTCTATTTAATTCTTTGATTTCTGATAATGTCAAAAGTAAGAATTTGCTTCTGCTTGCTTAATTTGTTTTGTAAATTTTTAAAAGTGTCTATATTCTTCTTTAATTGGCATACTTTCTTGCAAACCATGACCCCAAAGTACCAAGATATGCATCTTAGGATCATTCATCTTCTTAAACTGTTTATAATTGAACATGTCACACATCTATTATCAAATATTTTTTATTAAGTATTCACATTCAACTTTTCAGATTAACTTCTTTTTACAATCATAGACAAGTGTAATAGCTTTAATTATTAAGGAATATTATTTTGAGGCATTTATACATTTTTATTTTTAGTTAAGATAAGTATGAGAATGAAGCATTCTTTAAAAAAATATTTTTCTGCCTAAGAAAGTCATCAGCTACCTCAAGTGAAATAGTTCAAAAGTAATAAAAATAAAACACCTGTATTCAGAGAATATGTTTTAGAAATTTTAAAACACTGGGGAATTTCTGGCATTCCCCAGTGATCATTTTACTAAGCAGTTTAAACATATTAAAAATAGGACAATTAATATTTCTAAACATGAAATTTTTAAAAAGATGATATAGGGAACTTGAAAAACTCATATTTTTATGAAAATAATTGATAACAATAATAAAATATACAGAGAAGGAGAAAATGAAAGAAAATTTAAAAATCTCATAGAAAATGTCCTGGTCAAGTAGATTATGCTTATATCTTGTTTTACAGTATTAACAAGCCTGAAGTTTTATAATGAACTTACCCTGACCTGAAGTCGCCTTTGTAAATGACTACTGCCTTAATTATTTGCATCTGTGAACTCAAATGAATATACTTGAGGATATATCAATATGCTCATAAATCATCAGCAGATGATAAGCAGTCCAACATAGATAATTAAAGAATTTTTGAAAGGTTTATCCCTCTGTTTATCTGCTTATGACATTTGTGGCACAGCATTAACAGCAGGATAATTACTAGATTTATTCATCAAACAAAATAACGCCTTCTGGGAACGCACAGTGACTATGGTTTTAGGGCTAATACAGACATTTTTTTCACCAAAATTCAAGTACTAATTTGCTCAATAACTATCTGCAATAAGCTTTTATGGAAACACTCAAAGAAAAGGCTTGGCACCAGAGGACAGATAATTAAAGGTACAGTATCCCTATACAAAAGGATCTGAACATTTCCCTGACCATATTAAAATTTAATTGTTGAATGTTAATTGAAAAAAAAGTTGCTTCTGTTCTCTGAGTTACAGTAATTATTCTCCTCAGATCAAAGACATATCTGTATGTCTAAGTTAGCAACAAAAGAAAACAACCTAGAATAAAGTGCTCTTAACTTATTATAGAATTAACACTCCAGTAAAAATAAATTTATTTTTCTTGTCTAAACTTAGAAGCACACACACATGCACACACAAACACAAAGTCACTCACTCAATCAGGGAAATGAATAGAGGCAGGCTGACCTAGAAAGGGGCAGAGAAACATTGAAAGGGAAAAAGAAATATTCAGAAATGGAAAATTACTCTCCAAAAAGTAGCTCAAGGAATATGACTATCTCTAAATTTCCTTGCTTTTCATTTTTATAGAAATTAATTTGCTGTGTCAAAAAAGTATAAATGACACTATTTGGTTGAGTACTCAATTAATTCTATTTAATAATGTTTAAAATATCTAGACATGTTAAGACTCACAGAAGTAACGCTTTGGGGTATTTTATAAAATACCAATGACCAGGCCCCATCTCAGACCTACTGAATCAGAATTTGGGGGCATTTGGGAGAAATCATAGGTGATACTGATGTCCACTCCTGCATAAGAGCTACTAAAAGTCTGGGAGAGACAGAAGCACAAATCCTGTCTCTGGGATATGAAACTGCTTACCTTTTCTGTATTTTAAAGGAAACATTTTACAATGCACACACAAACATAGAGAGGGAAACAACTGATAAAAGGTCTTAAAATTTGAATTCCTAGAAAGGAATATATAACACAAAAAGGTTAACTCCAAGGACTTTAACAAATGTCCTAATTTAGTATCATTAAGGTGTTGTAATTCTCATTTAAGAATATTTATTCTCATATTTTGGGTTCCCATGAGCATATTGCAAGAAAGTATTTCTCAAAGTGTGCTCTGTGGCTTAACTAATCCCCAGAAGTCTCTATAGGGCAAATGGTTAAAAGAAATGGAAACCTTCACATATCTTTTCCCAGCACCCTCACACATATGGGTATGACAGTTAAGTTTGTGAACTTGCCAATATGCCCTTACATTGGCAGCACTGTACAAACAACTTTGTAAAATTTCATAACCTTGGTATATCAGTGTTTCACAGCTGTGTTCATGTCAATATGTGGTGGTGTCTTGCTGAATGGCATTCATTAATGTTGTTGCATGTGTTTTGTGTGCCATTGCAAGAATGCCAGAGCTTGAATTGGAGCAATGAACAAACTTTAAATTAGACACTGCTCTCACCATCCTTATTCAGAACAGGGACAGAAGTTCTATTCAGTGCAATAAGGCAGCAAAAGAAAATAAAAAGCACATAGATATCTAAAGAAAAAATAAGACTGTCACTGCTTGCAGAAGGCTTATTGTCTACATAGAAAATCAAAGGAATTTTTAAAAAAGAAATATTCCTGGGACTAGTAAGTGAGTTCAGAAAGGATGCAAGGTACAACATAATAAACAAATATAAATTAATTGTATTTCTATATACTAGCAAGTAACACACAGATGGCAAAATTAAAAATAATTACTATTTACAATCACTCAAATAAAAAAAAAACCTTATATATAAATCTAACAAAACAGGTTTAGGACGTGCATGCTGAAAACCACCAAATGTTGAAAGGTAAAAGATAGAAATATTTCATGGTCATAGTTTGGAAAACTCAACATAGTAAAGATACTAATTCTTCCCAGATTCATATATAGATTTCTTTTAAAATCTCAGTAGAAACAACTGTGTAGATATGAATAGTTTTGTTATAAAATTTATGTAAAAAGACAAAGAAACTAAATAGCTGAAACCATTTGAAAAAGAAGAATAAAGCAGGAAGAATCACTTCATCTGATTTCAAGACTTATATGTAACTATAGTAATCAGTATTATGTGGAATTGGAAGAGCAGTAGACACATAGGTAAATGGAGCAAAATAAAGAATACCCCAATAGACTCATAAAAGTATGGTTGTCTGATTTATGACAAAGACCCAAAAGTAATTCACTGAAGAAAAGATAGTCTTTTCAACAAATGGTGTTGGAGCAGCTAGAAATCCTAGGCCCCCCCAAAAGAGAGAGAGAGAGAGAGAAAGAGAGAGAGGGAGAGAGAAAGAAAGAATATATAAACTTAAATCTCATATGTTACCTGACAATTAAGTTGAAATGGATCATAGATTTAAAACTAAACCATAAAAAAAAACTTTTTCAAAGGTAACATTAAGGAGAAAATTTTCTGAACCTAGAGCTTGCTGGAGAGTTCTAGACAGAACATCAAAAGCATGATCTATTAAACAAAAAATTGGTAAATTGGACATCATCAAAATTAAAATCATTTATTAAGGCTCTACTAAAAGAAAAAAGACAAGCTACAGACAGGGAGAAAATATGTGTAAATAACCTATCTGACAAGGGACTAGAATCTAAATTATATAAATAACTCTTAAACTCAATATAAAGACCGGACTCAGTTGCTCAAACCTGTAATCCCAGCACTTGGGGAGGCTGAGGTGAGAGGATTGCCTGATCTCAGGGCTTCAAGACCAGTTTGGGCAACTTGGTGAGACTACATCTCTACAATAAATCAAAAAATTTGCTGGGCATGGTAGTGCATGCCTGTAGTTCCATCTACTTGGGAAGTTGAGGAGGAAGGATTGCCTGAGTCCAGCAGGTCAAAGCTGCAATGGCCATGAGCATGCCACTGCGCTCCAGCCTGGGCGACCGAATGAAACTCCAACTCACTCATATCAAAACCCTATAAGTGAGTGGTGAGTTGATGTTGCAGCTGGTGACAGGCTTTAAGTCAGAATCTGACACTTGTTTTAGTCTGTGTGTGGCCTGCCCATTATTTTATTTACCACCTCCACTCGTGCTTCTTTTATTTATGGTGAGTTGTATAATTATTTCATTATATACTACAATGTAATAACAATAGAAATAAAGTACACTGAATATCTAAAAAAGACAAACTCAATATAAACACAAACAATTCAATTAGAAAATGGGCAATAGACACAAATAGACATTTCACTGAAGAGTATAGATGAATAACAAACACACATATGAAACATGCTCATCACTGGTCATTATGGAAATGCAAATTAAGACCACAATGCTATATCACTATGTGTCTATTAGAACAGCTAAAATAAAAAATGACAATACCAAATGCTGCTGAGTGTACAGAGAAAGTGAATCTCTTATACATTTCTGGTGGGAAATGGTCAGGAAGTTTCTTTAAAAACTAAATATGTAGTTACCATACAATCCAGAATTTGCACTCCTGGACATTTACTCACTGAAACAAAAACTCATATCTGTACAAAAATCTATTATGACTCTTAAGAGCATACTTATTTGTATTAGTGAAAATTGCCCTCAATAGGAGAATGGTTAAACTGCAGGGCATTTATACTTTGGAATACTACACAGCAAAAATAAAAATCAAAAAAATAGGAACAAACTATTGACATATTCAGGAACTTGAATGGATCTCAAGGTCATGCTGAGTGAAACAAGCCTACAAAAGGTTACATACAGCATTATTGGATTTATATAACATTCTCAAAATGACAAAATTCTAGAGATGGAAAAAAAATATTGGTGGCCAGAGTTAGGAATGGTGGAGGAGGAGAGAAAAATTAGTGTAAGGAGACAACTTTATCATGGTGTAATAGTTCTCTATCTTGATTGTAACAGTGTTTGCCCAATTCTGCACATGTGATAAAATGTCATGGAACTGTACACAGATTATAAATACCCATTCCTGGTTTTCATATTATACTATATTTTCAATGTTACCATTGGTGGAAACGGGCTAAAAGGTACTTGGAATCTCTCCATTATTTTTGCAATTTTTTGTGATTCTAGAATTACTTAAAAATAAAAATGTTTCAAAAGTCATGAGACTAATAAAGCCTAAAATAAGCATACAAATTGTAGATCAACTTTGATTCCAGATCTCATGAAGAGTACAGAAAATGTGAAGAAAATAAGAAAAGTGTTGTGAAAACTATCACTTAAATCATGTATTTTCCACTGGTTAAACTTTAAAAAAAAATGCTTTCGGATTTTTTTTTTTTTACTTTATGGATGCTACATTTTTAAGTAAAATTATCTTTGAAATAGTCTAGTAAAAATGAAAGTAACAAAATATGGAGATTTGCCTAACTTTTATATCCTAAGAAACAAAGTTTTTTTCTAGAAAACAAGTTATTCAGAGGAGGGAATGTTTCCGTATTATATTTCCATTGTGTACAAAAAGGTTAGTAATATTATTAAATATGACTCTTCTGTATATTTTTGTACATCACATGCAGATGAACCAGAAGTTTTTTTACATTTGACAGACCCAGAGGTTAATGATAAATTCAACTCAGCTTCTGCTTTAGGATTTCTGGGTGTCATACAGTTAATTTAGTGAATCTGATTGAAGAAATATTTATAGAATGAAACAGTCAGTTGACAAAAAGATTGTGTAATTATTACTGCCAATGAAACAAACATGGTGAAAGTCATGAGTGATTTGGGAGGAAACCCCAAGTGTATGACATTGTTATTACCCTTCATTTGTGTCCTCAAAAAGTAATTATAGGACAGTATAGTGTAACAAAATGATAACATAATGTAAGTAGACAGACAAGGGGTCACTTTAATCAAGTCTCTTCGGCCAAAGAACAACTCTGTGAAACTCTCTGTTAAGACAGTTTAACACTGCCTTGCCATTATTTTCACAAGATATTAAAACAAAATTTAAAAAGCAGCTAGTACTTAGTTTGCTAAAAGCTCTCTGAACAAAAGAAAGTCTTACTCACTTACTTGCAGATGATGATATTAACATAGACGCACTGACTTTTGACTAATACTTGCTTGTGGAGAAATGTACTTGCTGAGATCTATTGAAGAAGTAAAAAATAGAAACTTTTTCGGGCAGTAAATATTTCTTATAGGACATTCCTATAATTCTACTCCAGGGAAGATAGGGAATAAGTACACTTTAGCTATGAAAGCTGAGATATAAATGGAAACCCAGATAATATCGCAACACCTTGAAAGTCATTCAGTCACCCTTGCCTTCTCTATGCCCATGGCTCAAATAGAAGATGCTGAAGGAAGTTCATGAAACAGCCAGGATATGCTGTGACATTTTCTATTGCTGCTTAACAACCATTCCAAAATGTAACAAAGTACAGCATCATTGTATAGTGCTCATAGAGTCTGTGGGTCAGGAAATAAGACAGGGCACAGAAGCAGTGTTTTATCTTTGCATCACAAACCCGAGGCTGCAGCTAGATGGACTCAGGATGGGGGTAACTCAGCATCCAGAGGATGACATCATTGAAGGTGTCTTCATGCCTGGCAATGAATGCTTGCAGTCAGCTGGCACCTCACCTGGGCTGCTAGCTGTAGAAGTAGGTATGACTCTCTATGGGGCTCTTTCCACGTGGACTAGTTTGTGCTTCTTCACAACATGGTAGCCAGGTTCCAAGCACAAGAGTTCTGAAAGAAAAATGTGGAAGTGTGTGACACTTCGTATTCATGTAGTGTCACTTCTGCCATGTTCCATGGGTAGGAGCAGTCATAAAACACCCCCTCCTCCAGTTCCAAGGAAAAAGGCTATTGAGTTTTGTCTTAATGGGAGAATGGCAAGCTTCTAGAAAAATGTGAGAGATGAACATATTATTGTGGCTAGCTTTAGAAAATGTACTCTTCCACACATGTTAAGATAAAAAATAAAGAATATAAGGGACATAAGTCACTTTAGCTGTACTTCTGAAAATATTTAGTATCTTCTTTGATAAGTGTACAGACCTTCAGATTACAGGCTTGTTTCATTGAAATTGCATCATCATTGACCACTTTTATGAGGAGGATAAAAAATAAGTGCATATATAAATACATAATTTACATTATAATTCATCCATAGTAGATGTTATAGAATAATTATCTTTAAAGGGAATTTTTAACACTGAAAGGCCCATTAGTTCATTCCATATAGAATCCCTTCAAGGACTTCAGGCAAGATGGCAATGGGGCAGCCTGGTCTGTGAGACCCTCTGCAAAGGACAACACAGAGGGTCTCTGGCTCTCTCCCCGGCAGCTGTGGATCCCATCATTGGCAGCCTGCTCTTCACATGGAGCTCGGCCATTGCCACCACTGGGGCATCATGGTAGTACGGACAGCCACTGTAGCCACAGACGCAGCAGCTGCCGGCACTGTGGCAGCCTTGATGGCAGCCATAGTGCATCATGCCACCTGTGCCTGAGGCGATCAACGACTTCAGACCTTGAAGTCCCTGCAGGCAAGATCTGCTGGGATCGCTGCCACCTCTGTTGCCACCATGACATCTTGACAGGCTGTGGGTCTCCTCCTGTGTTCTCTGAGGCAAGCTCCCATCTCCAGCCTCTGTCTGACCCCAGTCCGGCTCCATCCCCTCTGGGATGAGCAGCTGAGATAAAGACCATCTGGAGCAGTGAGGTAGCACCATCTGCTGGCGATTCAAGGTAACAACACCGAAACAGGAAAAATAAGCTTGAAACACAGACAGGCCTGATTTGAGTGGTGAACTGGGCAGTGGTGAATTGAGTGGTGATCCGAACTGCCCTTCATAGCAGGCCAGGGGCAACTGACCCTAACTGTGAACAAATTTACCAGCCTGAGAAGACAGCTAGAAATCAGAGCTGAAACAACATTGGACTTAAATGAAAAGTCTCAAAGTGTGCTCGATTGGTTCTGTTAGTTTAATGATTGATTCTGTTCCTAATGTTTTGTTCCCTTTTTTTCTCTTCCTTTTCTTCTCTTTTCTCCTCTCTGTTAACCATATCTTTGTATAGAGGAACAGCACACCAATAAGGTGGTTGGTTAGCTTGTATGTTTTAGTTTTTTCGTATGGGAGTTGGTTAGTTTGTAGCCATGGTCAATTGTTTTTATCTGTTTCAGTTTAGGTCTCTCTCTCCATTTGTTGGTACACTTGTCTGTTTCCCCCCTTACTCCTCTCTCTCTCCACCATCATGTTCCCCCCACTGTCTACTCCATTCTATTCCCACTGTTAACCTCATTTTATTTCAGGGAGTCAACCTACAGCCCCACTGCATGGACAAATTCCAAGGCAGTGGGAAGTGGGTTTCAGATTATCCATACCCTTGTTGGTAGATACCAGGACCTGCAGATAGATTTTGAATCACCGCTCCCCCTTAAGAAAATCTCAAAACTGCAAAAAGGACCAACCACAACCTACAGTGCAACTCCCGAATTGAACAAGGTAAGAGGGCATACATAAAGAAGAATAGGAGATTGAACAAACAGAAGTAAAAGCAACCCCTCCACCCCTGAATAACAGAATTAAAGAAGATGGTGACAGGGAGGGAAGGAAAATGTAGGCAGGGAAAAAAAACACACAAATGAAGAAAAACGAAAAGAAGAATATAGATCTCACACAGACCCCTGGGAAGTTAGACACTGAGAAAATAGACTTCAGAACACAAACAATGAAGAGCCCCCAGAATGAATAGTTACATGCAACAAACCCAGACATCAAGATATTAATAGACATAATTTTAAAAATTGAGGAGACAAAAGAGGAAAACAGGAAGGAGCTGATGTCAGAAATAACAGCACTAAAGAATACTGTGGTGGAAATAAATCACAAAATAATAAGAATGGAAAGCAGAATTAGCAAAGCAGGAGAAAGAATCTCAGAGCTCGAACACCAAAATACAGAACTAACCCAAACTCTCAAAAACATAAAAAAGAAGCTCAAAAAGACAGAACAAAAACTGCAAGAGATGAATGGTCACTTCAAGAGACCAAACCTAAGAGTAACTGGCCTTCCTGAGGCAGAGAGAGAAACAGAGGACACACCGGAACAAACATTTCATGAAATTATTCAAAAAACTTCCCTCACCTCATCAGTGATGAAAAAGTTCAAAAACAAGAGATTCAGAGAACCCCTGCAAGACAGCAAATGAGAAGACAAACTCCCAGACACAAAATAATTCACCTAAACTAAGTAGGTATAAAAGAAAAAATCCTAAAGGCAGCAAGAGAAAAAGGTCAGACTAACTCCAAGGGAAGACCAATTAGAATGGCAGCAGATTTATCTGTAGAAACCCTCCAGGCTAGGAGAACTTGGAGCCCTATCTTCAAAGTTTTAAAAGATAAACAATTTCAACTGAGAATGACCTACCCAGCCAAGCTAAGCTTCATCAGTGAGGGAGAATTGAAATCTTTCCCAGATATCCAATCTCTAAGAACCTACCATCTCTACAAGAAACACTTAAGAAAGTATTGAATACAGAAGAAACGGAAAAAAGAACAACAATGTTCCTCACAAGAGTACAGGAAAAGATTAAAAACACACATGATTCAACTCTAAAACCAAAAGAAAGATAACACACAAACAGGAAGAACAACAACAACTCTGTAAGCACATTATGATAGGGATCAACTCTCACATTTCAATAATTAGTTTGAATGTGAGTGGACTAAATGCACCACTGAAAAGACATAGAATGGCAAAATGGATAAAATATAACCAGGCAACAACTTATTGCCTTCAAGAGACTCACCTCATTAGAAAGGACACTCACAGACTTAAAGAGGATGGGAAACAAATTTTCAGGAGAATACAACACAAAATAAAGGAAGAGTCATGATCTTAATCTCAGACAAAATACCCTTTAAGCTATCAAACATTTAAAAATATGCAGAAGGCCATTACATAATGATAAAAGGTTCAATCCATCAACAAGAAATATCCATGGTAAACATGCACCCAACATAGAAGCACCAACTTTCATAAAGCAGATCCTAGGAAAACTAAAAAAAGTATCGACTCCAATACCATCATAGCTGGGGACTTCAATACCCCACTCACAACCCTAGAGAGATTATCAGGACAAAAAAAATCAACAATGAGACCCCAAACCTCAATATAACTCTTGATTAAATGGACATAATTGATACCTACATAACTCTCCATCCAAAAACCACAGAATACACATTCACTCATTATCACATGGAATGTACTCTAAGATCGACCACATAGATGGCCATAAATCAAGCATAAGCAAACTTAAAAAGGGCCGAAATTTTAGCATGCAACTTCTCAGACCACAGTGGAATAAAAATAAGCATTAGCACCAACAATGTGCCCCCAAACCCACAAAGACATGGACACTAAACAGCATGATGCTAAACAAATCCTGGGTCAATGATGATATCAAAACAGATATTAAAAAATAACTGGAAACAAATGAAAATGAAGAAACATCTTATCAGAATCTGTGGGATGACATGAAAGCTGTAGTAAGAGGTGAATTTATATCTCTACAAATGCACATAAAGAAAATGGAAGGATCAAAAATTAAAACCCTATCAAGCCACCTAAGGAAGGTGGAAAGGCAAGACCACAAAAACCTTAATTTCAGAAGAAGAATCCAAATCACCAAAATAAAAGACCAAATCCAGGACACAGAGGGAAAAAAAATTATACAAAAAATCAATAAAACAAAAACTGGTTCTTCAAATAGATAAACAAGATTGATGGTCCCCTAGCTAGATGGACCAATAAAAAGAGAGAAAAAACATAAATATATACAATCAGAAACACAAAAGATGAAGTCACATCTGACCCTGAAGAAATACAAAAGATCATTGCAGACTACTATGTACACTTCTATGGAAGTAAACTTGAAAACCTTAAGGAAATAGAGGACATTCTGTCATCACACAACCTACCTAGGTTGAAACAAGAAGAAATTGAGACCCTAAATAGACCAACAAAAGTCAAGGAAATTGAGTATGTAATAACTACCTACAAAAAATATCCCTGGACCACATGGCTTTCCAGCAGAATACAACAAGACATTTAAGGAGGAGCTGATACCAATTCTACTGAAGGTATTCCAGGTGATTGAGTAAGACGGAACTCTCCCCAAATCATTTTTTGAAACCAAAAGCACATTGATACTCAACCCAAGTAAAGACCCAACAAAGAAAGAGAACTAAAGACCAATATCTTTGATGAACATAGCTGCTAAAATTCTCAGCAAGATCCTAGCAAAATGAATTCATCAAGACATCTCAAAAATCATTCATCATGACCACATAGGCTTCATTCCTGGTATGCAAGTCTTGTTCAACATTCATAAGACCATAAATGTAATTAAATACATCAACAGATGTCAAAACAAAACCCACATGATTATATCATTAGATGCAGAGAAAGCTTTTGATAAAATCCAGCACCCCTTCTTGATAAAAATCCTAGAATATCTAGGCATATGGGGAACATACCTCAAAATAGTAAAAGCCATCTACGAGAAACCCACAGTCAGCATACTCCTAAATGGACAAAAATTGAAACCATTTCCTGAAAACTGAAACAAGACAAAGATGCCAACTCTCACCCTTACTGTTCAATATAGTATTGGAAGTCCAGGCTAGAGCAACCAGAGCAGAGAAGTCTATCAGGGGTATCCAAATAGGAAAAGAGGAAGTCAAGTTATCTCTCATTGCAGATGACATGATCATGTACCTTGAAAACCCAAGAGAATGTGTCAAAAACCTCCTTACACTGATAAAGGCCTTTGGCAAAGTCTCAGGATATAAAATAAATGTGTGAAAGACAATCACATTTCTTTACACCAATAAGAAACAAACAGAACTCCAAATAAAAAGCACAATTCCATTCACAATAGCCACAAAAAAATGAAATGCCTTGGCGTCTTCCTAACCAGAAACGTGAAAGAACTTTACAATGAAAATAACAAAACACTGCTCAAAGAAATCAAAGATGACACAAACAAGTGGAAAAATCCCATGCTCATGGATTGGAAGAATCAACATTGTGAAAATGTCCATCCTACCTAAGGCAATCTACAGATTTAATGCAATACCCATCAAATTACCAGCAACATTCTTCTCAGACCTAGAAAAAACAATAAAGGAATTCATATGAAAACAGAAATGACCAAGAATAGCCAGAACAATCCTCAGCAAAAAAAAAAAAAAAAAAAAAAGCAGTTGGTTTCACATTACCAGACTTCAAACATTACTATAAGTCCACAATAATCAAAACATCTTGGTATTGGTATAGGAACAGGCATATAGACCAATAGAATAGAATTGAGATTCCAGAAGCAAAATCTCAATTTCTCAACCAACTCATCTTTGACAAAGCCTCCACCACCTGCCCCTGGGGAGAGGAGAACCTATTCAGTAAAGGGTGCTGGGAAAACTGGTTGACAACATGCAGAAGATTGAAACAGGACTCCTGTCTATCCCCATACACAAATATTAACCCTAAATGGATCAGAGACCTAAATGTAAAACCTCAAACTATAAGAACCTTAGAAAATGAAGGACATACCCTCCTGGAAATTGGAACTAGCATCCAATTCCTGAACAAAACCTGAAACCCACAGGCCATAAGAGATGATAGACAAGTGGGACCTCATTAAACTGACAAGTTTCTGCAAAGCCAAAGAAACTATCAAGAGAGCAGGGAGACAGCCTACAGGCTAGGAAAAAGTATTTGCCAACTCCAGGTCTGACAAAGGCTTAACATCTTGGGTCTACAAGGAACTCAAACGTGCTGAAAAGAAAAAAAAAACAATCCCATTATAAAATGGGCAAAAGATATGAACAGACAATTCTCAAAGGAAGACATCCGAGCAGCCAACAGACACATGAGGAAATGTTCAACCTCACTAATAATCAGGGAGATACAAATCAAAACCACACTGAGATACCACCTAACTCCAGTCAGAATGGCAATTATCTATAACTCAAAGAATAACATTTGCTGGAGAGGGTGTGGTGAAAAGGAAACACTTCTACACTGTTGGTGGGAGTGTAAACTAGTGCAACCTCTGTGGAAAGCAATGTGGTAATTCCTAAAAGGTCTAAATATCAACCTCCCATATTACCCCGCAATGCTTCTACTGGGAATATACCCTGAAGAATTCAAATCACTCTATAAAAAAGATATCGGCACATGTATGTTTATCGCAGCATTGTTCACAATAGCAAGAACCTGGAAGCATGCTGTCCATCAAAAGAGGACTGGATTTAAAAATGTGGCACATATACATGATGGAATACTATGCAGCCATAAAAAGAACAAAATCATGAATTTCGCAGCAACCTGGATGGAATTAGAGTCTATAATACTGAGTGACCTCTCATAGAAACAAGATCTGAGTATCACATGG
>NW_007251823.1:0-2486 GCF_000164805.1 Carlito syrichta
GGGGCAACTTTGAGCTCAACCTATGCATGAGCTCTCTCCCTAAGACACTTCCCATCAGATGCTGATGAAGCCTTCTTTAGCTTAGAACTGAGCAATTAAACACTTCCTTATGCACCATGTGGCATCACTCTGTGTTTCAAATATGTAAGAACAGTCAAAGTGATCTACCTTTGCTTTGTTTTGTTTTGTACATCCCTCCAACCATTTCTTTCAGAAGACTTTAATAACTACACAAGCAATTTTCATGATAGGTTGTAGATAATACTACACAACTAATACAAATGGAGATGTGTTTCAAGGAAGAAAGTTGCTAAAAAGAACATTTTTGTGCATATCTGTATTGGTTTGCCTCAGGGGAATGAACTGAAGGATTCCTTCCACGTCTCACCCAAATGTTACCTCTTCCTGGGTCAGCCAAGTACTATGAGAACTGCTTCAAAGGAAGTATTTATAATTAAATTGGTTTGTTTCATGACTTTGTGGTCTTTCCAGTTTTTAAAGACTGCTTTATTCTATAATGTAGAATCCATCTCTGGATGACTCCATGTCTTTCCTTAAGCAAGAAAGAACAAGAATATATTTCTAGTCTTTCCTTGGGCATATTACTATGCTACATGGACCTGAAAATTAAACTTACTTTACAGTAAAAAATAGAACTCTAAAAAATATGTGAAATTTCTAGTAACAGTAAAATATGCTAAATGTTAGTCATTTTCTAACAATTCCATGATTTTTTTTAAACACATCAATAGAATGAAAAAGATAACAGAATTGAAAGCATCTGATTTTGAGCAATATAGTTTATCAATAGTTCTGAGGCCCAGGCATTGAGTGATTTGCCCAAAGTGAAAAAATGAAGCTGAACTAGAACTACACCAAGATGCTGCAGTAACTAGAAAACACATTTTATTTTCAGTCTGGTATGACATTTGGGGCACCCCTCTTTATTCAGTTCCCTTGAGGTCTTTGCCAACAATGCCCATGAAGTAGAGAAAGGCAAATCAAGGTCAAAATAACCACAGTTATGTCTCCTTTCCTTCAGTGTTCTTTTATAATGTTAGCTAGTGCTACTTTTTACTGGTAAGCAGTCAGGCTACATGGTTTAATTTGAGTTTGGAATGACAGATAAGGGGCTTGGAGTGGATAGTGTGTAATGATGTTCAAGTGATTGAACAGAAATGTTTATATTTTTAGGAATTCCTTTACATTACAGTTTCAAAGTCCAAGATTTAAGAAAGTTGATACGAGATAGTGACAAGTGGTGGCCACAGTGCGCTGATCCATTTCCTATTAGGTAGTAGTGTTTTGGGATCCAAGTAGACCTTCCTCTCACCCTTCTAGAAACCAGCAGAGTAAGGAAAATAGCACAATGCAAGCTAAGATGGACACAGATCTCATGCAACTGGCAGTGTAAATGTCTCTTCCTATTCCTTCCAGTGGCAAAGACAAAAAAAATTAATTTAGATATTGTTGGTTGACAACAGAAGCCCTTATATGATGAAAACAAGACAAAAACACCTTGAAACACTAATACATGATTTGAGACTATAGGGATAGAATTAGAAGAAAAAGAATTTTCTTCTCCAACTGAATATGGTGAAACTTACAAGTCACAACTGCAGGTGGACTGAACTGCCTTCCATAGACAGCCAGAGTCGGCTATGCAGGCATGCTCTAGAGTGGAACTTCATCATTTTGAAGTTAGAAAACATCATTTTGAGTTCACCTTCTTATCTTAGATTGGCTGTTTGGGTTTTTAACTTTCTTTTAGATTCTTAGGTGTTTTATTTAGATTGTGGTTCAGGAAAAACGAAGTGCTTTAGCCTTTACAAAGACAGCCTATATTGTCATAACTGTTTATAATTGTTTTATTATTATAGATATAATACACACACACATACTCTCATTCTATTTATATGTGCATCTACTCACAATATGTATTCTATATATTACAATTACTAAGGGATATTTTGTGAGTATATACACACATATATAGTCTGTGTCTATATAGGTATAAATTTGTACTGAATATATAATTACTAAAATATTGTATACAAATTACTCAAATAAATAACTTAAATTTAATGTACCATAATATAGACACACACAGAGAATCCCTTAGTAGATAGTTTTCATGAGTTCTTTTGACTTTTAATGAGATTTATTTCATGGCATTTTATTTGAAAGACAGATTTTAAAATGTTTGTTAAATTTTATTATTGTAGTCTAGAGATAAAAATCACATTTCTGTCAAAAGAATAACAAAAAAGCTTTAAAGAAGCAAATCTATAAAGTAATATTTTCATTTTTGAAAATATAGTATCAACTTAAAAAATGTAAAACATCTTTCTAATATCAACATAATTTTAATCTATACTTATATCCAAAAATTAAGTACATTGCTATGGGTTAATTAAATCTAATCAGAAGAGACCTGAATGAACACATAATACAAAATTTTTCTTTAGTAATCTTTTAATTTTATT
>NW_007251823.1:2506-8329 GCF_000164805.1 Carlito syrichta
AAATAACTTAAATTTAATATACCATAATATAGACACACACAGAGAATCCCTTAGTAGATAGTTTTCATGAGTTCTTTTGACTTTAATGAGATTTATTTCATGGCATTTTATTTGAAAGACAGATTTTAAAATGTTTGTTAAATTTTATGATTGTATTCTAGAGATAAAAAGTCACATTTCTGTCAAAAGAATAACAAAAAAGCTTTAAAGAAGCAAATCTATAAAGTAATATTTTCATTTTTGAAAATATAGTATCAACTTAAAAATGTAAAACATCTTTCTAATATCAACATAATTTTAATCTATACTTATATCCAAAAATTAAGTACATTGCTATGGGTTAATTAAATCTAATCAGAAGAGACCTGAATGAACACATAATACAAAATTTTTCTTTAGTAATCTTTTAATTTTATTTGTATGCTTTATTTTTGCTTGTGATAAGTTCTTTTATTTTCTGTGTGTAATGTTACATGATAGAGATAATAAATATACTATAAAAAATATATATTCCACATATAATATGTGAGATTTATAATATATATCATTTTTATAATTGATTTGTATTTTCTTCAACTTTGGTTAAAGATATAAAAGAAAAAATCATGTATATTTCCTATTAATTTATAATGAATATTCTTTCAGGTTAATAGAAAATGAAAAAAAATTTGACACCAGCTTTTATAGCAGCTTCTAGGCTATTTAAAAGAATGTTTGGACACAAAATGTAGTACTGTCAAGACAACTAGACAATCAGTAGATCTGGCCTCAAATTTTGGCTATTTCTCATGATTCTGTGATCTTGGGCAAGCTTTAAATACTCTGTAAAATAATGGCATTGATTCTTTCTAGTGGAACAGTTCTTTGATTCTAAATGTCATGCATTTACAAGAAATATAAAGCCAAAATTAAATAAAACCTTTACAAGTTAATAAGAATCATGATTTATTGGTATGGGTTAATTTTCCAATCATTTGCCAGAGTCTACTAATATTTGTGGGTAAAGAATTTTGATATAGCATTGCAACATCAATAAAACTCATTTTTCAAGTTTAAAAAAGAACCAGCACAAACAAATGGGAATGCCGAATTTCAGAAAGACAGAAAGAATTTTGCAGTAACCTGTTATGAATCATTCCCAAGGAGGGTATAAAACAAGAAAGATAAAAACTTGAGACTGTTATCTCCTTTCCTGAAGCAATTATCCAATTTTCCTACTCTTGTGACCCTTAGAGATATCGTGATTTATATGGACTGATTTTTTGAAGTCAAAACAAATGAGTTTACCATCTTCAATTGAATAGATACGGTTTTTAAAATTACATATTATTAAGGAAGTATTTTGGTTAAAAATTACAGCATACTAGCAGGGCTCGGTGGCTCAGCCTGTAATCCCACGCCTTTGGGAGGCTGAGGTGAGTGGATTGCCTGATCCCACGGGTTCGAGACCCGCCTGGGCAGCGAGACCTCATCTCTACAATAAATCAAAAAATCAGCCGGGCGTGGCAGTGCATGGCTGTAATTCCGGCTACTCGGAAGGCTGAGGCGGAAGGATCGCCGGAGCCCAGCAGGTCGAGGCTGCGGTGGCCGGGAGCGGCCACTGCACTCCAGTCTGGGCGACATAGTGAGACTCCAACTCAAAAAAAAAAAGAAGAAAATTACAGCATACTAAAACTCAGAAAAGATTGACAAACAAATTTTAAAAGTTTTCTGAAAAACATATGTCTTCAGACAAGCTTCATTCTACTAAGAAAGAAAATGTACTTTGATATGTTTCCTCATTGATCAATGAAAATAATTACATCAGATTATCATAGCTACTATATGCTTTAAAGATGATGAATTCATTCTCTTTAAATGTTAGTTTAGATGGTATTCTTTGAGGAGTAATAAAAATAATTGTTAACAGTATGATTCATTTTATAATTTTAAAATATTGTAATCAAAATATATATTAAAACTTTACTGGAATTTGACTTGTCCAATTTTCCTCTTCCAGGTGTCTTTGGAAAGCACTGTGAGTTGAACAGTTATGAATCTGAGGAGTTATTGTACATATAATTTCCCATCTCGGACCCCAATAACTACTATATTTATAACAAATTTTCAACTATCAAAAGTCATGCTTTATTGCTTTACAACTATGACAACCAGACAGGAGACCAGGTTGAATTTTTGGTCCTTGAAATTGCTGAAGAAAGACTAAGGTTCTCTTATAATTTAGGCTGAGGCAAATATAATCTCTCCACTGTGAAGAAGGTGTCAGATGGACACTTCCGTACTGTGATTGCCCAGAGAGCAGGAATGGTAAGATACTTCATCATACACTCACCACATTCTGTTGTTGTTGTATAGCCAATAAATTAGACCTGCATATAAAGCATGAAATGGGGTCCAGTTGTGTTAAACTATGTTTATTCATTATTTAATCAGTTTAATTATGAGATGCAGCAGGCTAAGTAATATGTATCTTTAACTCATGACAATTATGCTCAAAAACAAGAAAAAGGAGAAAATAAAGAAAATAGCCCAGTGCATAAACATTTCATTGACATATCTTCTATATTTTTAAGGTAATGTCAGAACTATAGCTAAAATTGCTGCTTTTCTCTCCTGAGTGTTCCTTCCCTGACTGAAGAACACTTTAGGAACAAAGAAGAAAAACTGTTCTACAGATACCTCACTGACAAAAGATGATATTTACCTTTATTTCAATATAGTACTATTCTTTTTTTTCTTTTAACATATTTTTATTATAACTTTGTGGGGTACAGTTAAGGGTTAGGTATACAAATGTGCATCGTTCAAGATTCCTTGTTAATAAGGGGTGTCTCCCCATCCCCAGAGAGATATTGATTACTGTTAGTCCCACCTCCCTTCCCTCCCCCACCCCACAGTTTCCCACCACTGTCAGTCCTTTTCTTATAGTATTATGATAGATGTTCAAGGTCCACTATATGAGTGAGAACATGTGACACTCACATCTTTGTTTCTGTGAGAGATCACTCAGTATTATAGACTCTAGTTCCATTCAGGTTGCTGCGAAATTCATGGGTTTTTTTATGGCTACATTGTATTCCATCGTGTATATGTATCACATTTTTTAAATCCAGTCCTCTTTTGATGGACAGCATGGTTGGTTCCAGGTTCTTGCTATTGTGAACAATGCTGCGATAAACATTCGTGTGCAGGTATCTTTTTTATAGAGTAGTTTGAGTTCTTCAGGGTATATTCCCAGTAGGGGAATTGCAGGGTCATATGGGAGGTCGATATTTAGAGCTTTTAGGAATCACCACACTGCTTTCCACAGAGGTTGCACTAGTTTACACTCCCACCAACAGTGTAGTAGTGTTCCCTTTTCTCCACATCCTCTCCAGCATCTGTTATTCTTTGAGTTATTGAAAATTGTCATTCTGACTGGAGTTATGTGATATCTCAGTTAGGTTTTAATTTGCATCTCCTTGATGATTAGTGAGGTTGAACATTTCTTCATGTGTCTGTTGGCCTCTCGGATGTCTTCCTTGGAGAAGTATCTGTTCATATCTTTTCCCACTTTATAATGGGGTTGTTTGGTTTTTTTTTCTTTTCAGCACATTTGAGTTCCTTATAGATCCAAGGTGTTAGGCCTTTGTCAGACCTGGATTTGGCAAATACATTTTCCCAGTCTGTGGGCTGTCTCCCTGCTCTCTTGATTTTTTTTGGCTTTGCAGAAGCTTGTCAGTTTAATGAGGTCCCACTTGTCTATCTTATCTCTTATGGCCGGTGCATTTCGGGTATTGCTCAGAATTGGATGCCAGTTCCAATTTCCATACTGGTGTGTCCTATATTACTATTCTTAGTCATCTTTATTACACAAGTACCTTGATATATTGTCATCCTTGAGGTCTATAATATGAGACTGGTAGCATGACGTTGGTTTTTTAACTATCTATAATATTCTTAGAATTGCAAATTCATGATAGTCAAGATTTCTGAGTATCCAGGCATGCCTCTGTGATATTATGGATTAGGTTCCAAACCACTGCAATGAAGTGAATATAGCAAAAAACAAATCACTCATACTTTTTGATTTCCTAGTGGATCTGAAAGTTATGTCTACATTATCCTGTAGCATATTAAGTATGCAATATCATTTTGTCTACATAACAATGTACATGCCTGAGTTAAAATACTCTATTGCTTAAAAAATGCTAAGGATTATCTGAGCCTTCAGTCTATTGAAGTCTTTTTGCTGGGAGGGTCTCTTTTTGATGTTCATGGTTGCTGACTGACCAGTGTGTATGTTGCTGAGGGTTGGGGTGACTGAGGAAGTTTCTTAAAGTAAGACAAGAGTGAATTGTTCAACCCCAATGGACTCCCCTTTCATGAAATCTCTGTAGCATTCAGGGCTGTTTGGTAGCAGTAGAGCTTCTTTCAAAACTTGATGTCCATCATTTCTCAAACTTTGCAGCTGCTTTATCAGCTAGGTTTATGGGATATTCTAAATCCTCTGTTTTCATTTCAACAATGTCCACAGCATTGGCACAAGGTGTAGACTCTATCTTAGTAAACTTTCTTTGCTCATCCATAAGGATCAACTTTTCATTCCTTTATGTTTTGTGACAAGATCATGGATGTACAGTCCCATCCTCAGGCTCCACTTCAAGTTCTAGTTCTCTTGCTGTTTCCACCCTATCCGCAGTGACTTCCTCCTCCACTGAAGTTGTGAACCCTTCAAAGGCATCCATGAGGGTTGGAATTAACTTCTTCCAAGTTGATGTCTGGACCTCATCCAATGAATCATGAATGTTCTTCACATAATCTAGAATGGTGAATTTTTTCCAGAGGCTTTCAATTTACCTTTCCCAGATCCATTGAGAGATCAATGGCAACTACAACCTGATGAAACGCATTTCTTAAATAATAAGAGTTGAAAGTTGAGATTACTCCTCAAGCCTTTGGCCGTAGAATGGATGCTGTTTTAGCAGCCATACAAAAAACACCAATCTTGGACATCTGCCTCAGAGCTCTTGGGTGATTAGATGCATTGCTAATGAGCAGTGATATTTTGAAAGTAAACTTTTTTTCTGAGTAGTAGAACTCAACAGTGGGCCTGAGACCTTTAGTAAACTGTGCAGCAAACAGATATGCTCTCAGCCAGACTTTGTTGTCTCATTGATAGAGCACAGGCAGAGTATACTTAGCATAATTCTAGGGGAACTAGATAAATGGTCATTGGCTTCAACTTTGAGTCACCAGTTGCGTTAGTCTATAGAGAGTCTGTCCTTTGACCCTTTGAAGCCAGGAATTGACTTCTCTCTAACTATGAAAGTCCTAGGTGGCACCTTCTTCCAATAGAAGGCTGTTTCATCTACATTGAAAATCTGTTTTTAGTGTAGCCACCATCACCAGTGACCTCAGCTAGATATTCTGGATAATTTGCTGCAGCTTCTCCATCAGCACTTCCTGCTTTGCCCTGAACTTGTATGTTGTGGAGATGGCTTTTTCTCTAAATCTCATGAACCAACTTCTGATATATTCCAGCTTCTCTTCAGCAGCTTCTTCACCTCTTTCAGCTTTTGTAATATTGAAGAGAGTTAAGTCCTTGCTCTGGATTAGGTTTTGGCTCAAGGGAATGTTGTGGTTGATTTGATTTTCTGTCCAGAGTGCTCAAACTTTCTCTCAGTGGTAAGGCTGTGTCACTTTCTGATCATATGTATGCTTACTAAAATAGTACTTATGATATTCTTCAAGAACTTGTCCTTTGAATTCATTACTTGGTTAACTGTTTGGCACAAGAGACCTCACTTTGGGCCTGTTTTGGCTTTCCACATGCCTCCCTCA
>NW_007251824.1:0-1058 GCF_000164805.1 Carlito syrichta
ATTCAATTCTGCTTTAGCTGGACTTAAACAGGTTTCAAATGTGTGTTGAGAGCTTTAGCAAAACGCAGAGCTCCATATTTCATTTTTTCTGCTATCCTTTACTCTCTCTCTTAACTTAGATTAAATAACCCTGATTTAAAAAGACAAAAACTTTGAACACATGGAAAGTAAAATCAGTCTTCATTGTGCACAATTATTTTTATCACTCTTTCATCATTCTTGTTAGTCCAATTGTCTCTTTTCTCCTCTTTGGTATTAAGAGCAACATCATTTTTGCCTTTGGATCCTAATGCCTGGTCCATAGTATGATCCCAGAAATGTTTATTAGGTATGTGGTTTTATGACCTTTCATGACACTTTAAAAAAATCTATACCCATGACAATTCTATGAAATCAGTTATTACTATGCCCATGTTATTACTATACCCATGACAATTCTATGAAATCAGTTATTACTGAAAATGTGATGTCAGCATAGCATTTTAAAGTACCTCCTTTTTTTTCAGTCAGAGTCTCACTCTGTCACCCAGGCTGGCGTGCCATGGGACACTCACGGCCACCTCAGCTCTGACCTGCTGGGCTCCGGGGATTCTTCTGCCTCAGCCTTCTAAGTATCCAGAACTACAGGCATGTGCTACATGCCTGGCTAATTTTTTTCTTTATTTTTTTGTAGAGACGAGGTCTTGCCAAGTTGCCTGAACTGGTCTTGAGCCCATGGGCTCAGGCAATTCACCCACCTTGTCCTCCCAAAGTGCTGGGATTACAGATTGAGCCACCACGCCAGGCCTAAGCCCCTTCTTTTAAATAATTTTATAGCTTCCTATCTTTGCATCATTGTTCCTAGATTTCCCTGTCGTGCAGGTTTGGATAAGTTGCAAAACTTCACTCTCATGTTTTTCTCTATAAAACTGGAAGTCAGATAAACCTGGTTTCTAGTCTCAGTCCTGGCAACTAAGGTCAATGTGACCCTCAAACTCATGGGTTTTAAACATGACACACATTTCTGACATGTGTGCCTGTATATCCCTCACAGAGTTTTATATACCAGTGAATACCAG
>NW_007251824.1:2127-4108 GCF_000164805.1 Carlito syrichta
GATATTTCTACCATATATTGCCCATAGTCAGTAAAAACACACTGTATCCAAAACTGAATCTACCATTTCACCAGTTTCTTCAGGAGTTTTATAATCCACTCCATCAATCAAGAAATGTTCTGGAATTTCTAGTAGGTATCTCCTTCCCACCTCCAAACCCAATTACCCAACTTCAAGGGTGTGGTGAAGAGCGATCCTGTCTTGTCAGGAGAAAAGAGAGAATTTCAAACTTTGTGAACAGTCTAATGATCATAGGTGATAATATTTTTATTATGTCTTGGGTGGCTAATATTAGTCATTCTTCTAATTATTGTTCAAGCATTAAATCACTCAATCTTCATTACAATTAGTGAAGAAGGTGCTAGTATTATCCCCACTCCAATATTAGGTGATCTGAGACATTATTTAGTGACTACTAACTAGAGAAAAATAGCTTCTTTCAGTTTTATTTATTTATCTTTGTTTTCATAAAGTTAAGGTGTACAGGTGAAATTTTGTTACATGCATATATTTCATGGGAGTGGAGTCTTGGCTTTTAGTGTATCCATTACCCAAACAATATACATTTGTGCCCAATAGGTAATTTCTCATAGCTCTCCTCAGTTCTGCTCTCCCCATTTTTGAGTCTCCAATGCATTTCATTTCACACTTTTGTTCGTGTGTATACATAATTTAGCTCCCATGGATAAGTGAGAACACACGTTCTTTTACTTGGAATTGTAATCCAGCCAGGGGGTTTTGCACTTTAAACAGCAGCATATTCAAAACTAGAATTTGACTTTCTGTTTCTGAATTGTTTATCTCAAGACAGTGGCCTCTAGTTACATCCATGTTGCTGTAAGGGAGATGATTTCACTCTTTTTATTGTCTGAACGGTATTTCATTGCATATATGGTACATTTTCTTTATCCAATTGTCTGTTGATGGACACTTTAGGTTGATTCCCTATCATTGCTATTTTGAATAGTGCTGCAATAAACATATGAGTACAGGTATCTTTTTGACTTTATAATATCTTTTCTTTTGGGTAGACATCCAGTAGTGAGTTTGCTGGGTTGAAGGTAGTTCAATTTTCAGTTCTTTGAAAAATCTCCATACTGTTTCTCTCTTTTTTTTTTAATCAGTATAGTCTTCTATTCTCTTATCGAACTTTTTGTACTTTTCTTCTTTTTTCATTTTAAACATATCTTTTATTTTAAAATTGTGGGGTACAGTTAAGGGTTAGGTTTACAAACATGCATGGTTCAGGCACCCTTGTTGATAAGGGGTGTTTCCCCATTCCCAGACAGATATTGAATACCGTTAGTCCCACCTCCTTTCCCCTCTCTACTCCCCCATAGTTTCAGTCCTTTTCTTATATTATTATGATAGATGTTCAAGGTCCACTATATGAGTGAGAACATGTGATACTCAGATCTTTGTTTCTGTGAGAGATCACTCAGTATTATAAACTCAAGTTCCATCCAGGTTGCTGCGAAATTCATGATTTTGTTCTTTTTTATGGCTGTGTAGTATTCCATTGTGCCTATGTACCACATTTTTAAAATCCAGACCACTCTTGATGGACAGCATGGTTGGTTCCAGGTCCTTGCTATTGTGGACAATGCTGTGATAAACATTCGTGTGCAGGTATCTTTTTTATAGAGTGATTTGAGTTCTTCAGGTTATATTCCCAATAAGGGGATTGCAGAGTCATATGGGAGGTCGATATTTAGAGCTTTTAGGAATCGCCACACTGCTTTCCACAGAGGCTGGACTAGTTTACACTCCCACCAACAGTGTAGAAGTGTTCCCTTTTCACCACATCCTCTTCAGCATCTGTTATTTTTTGAGTTATTGATAATTGCCATTCTAACTGGAGTTAGGTGGTATCTCAGTGTAGTTTTGATTTGTATCTCCTTGATGATTAGTGAGGTTGAACATTTCTTCATTTGTCTGTTGGTCGGTTGGACGTCTTCCTTTGAGAAGTATCTGTCCATAT
>NW_007251824.1:4239-93906 GCF_000164805.1 Carlito syrichta
CCAAGTAGCTGGAAGTACTGGCGTGCACTACCATGCCCAGCTAATCTTTTGATTTATTGTAGAGATGAGGTCTTGCCAAGTTCCCCAGGTGGGTCTCGAACATGCGGGTTCAGGCAATCCACTCACCTCAGCCTCCCAAAGGCGTGGGATTACAGGCTGAGCCACCGAGCACGGTTTTATCTTATCTCTTATGGCCCATGCATTTTGGGTATTGCTCAGAAATTGGACCAGTTCCAATTTCCATAAGGGTGTGTCCTGTATTTTCTAAGGTTCTTATGGTTTGAGGTTTTACATGTAGGTCTCTGATCCATTTAGAGTTAATTTTTGTGTATGGGGATAGATAGGGATCTTGTTTGATTCTTGTACATGTGGTCAGCCAGTTTTCCCAGCACCATTTAAGGAACAGGTTCGCCTCTCCCCAGTGGTAGGTGGTGGCGGCTTTGTCAAAGATGAGTTGGTTGAGATATTGAGGTTTTGCTTCTGGAATCTCAATTCTATTCCATTGGTCTATATGCCTGTTCCTGTACCAATACCAAATAGTTTTTATTATTGTAGCTTTATAGTAAAGTTTTAAGTCTGGTAATGTGATACTGCCTGCTTTGTTTTTTATTTTTATTTTTATTTATTTTTGTTTGTTTGCTGAGAATTGTTCTGGCTATTCTTGGTCATTTGTGTTTTCATATGAATTCCTGTATTGTTTTTTCTAGGTCTGCGAAGAATGCTGCTGGTAATTTGATGGGAATTGCATTAAATATGTAGATTGCCTTAGGTAGGATGAACATCCTCACAATATTGATTCTCCCAATCCAAGAGCATGGGATATTTTTCCACTTGTTTGTGTCGTCTTTGATTTCTTTGAGCAGTGTTTTGCAATTTTCATTGTAAAGGTCTTTCATGTTTCTGGTTAGGAAGATGTCAAGGTATTTCTTTTTTTGTGGCTATTGTGAATGGAATTGGGCTTTTTATTTGGATTTCTGTTTGTTTATTATTAGTATAAAGAAATGTGATTGTCTTTTGCACATTTATTTTATTCCCTGAGACTGTGCCAAAGTCCTTTATCATTGTAAGGAGGTTTTTGACAGATTCTCTTGGGTTTTCAAGGTACACAATCATGTCATCTGCAAAGAGAGATAATTTGACTTCCTTTTTTCCTATTTGGATACCCCTGATTGCCTTCTTTTCTCTGATTGCTCTAGACAGGACTTCCAATAGTATATTGTACAGGAGGGGTGAGAGTGGGCATCCTTGTCTTGTTCCAGTTTTCAAGGGTTATGGTTCCAATTTTTGTTCATTTAGCAGTATTTTGGTTGTGGGTTTCTCGTACATGGCTTTTAGTATTTTGAGGCATATTCCCCGTATGTCTAGATGTTCGAGGTTTTTTATCAAGAAGGGGTGCTGGATTTTATCAAAAACTTTTTCTGCATCTAATGATATGATCATGTGTTTTTTGTTTTGACATCTGTTGATGTATTTAATTACATGTATGGTCTTGAAAATGTTGAACCAGCCTTGTGTTCCAGGGATGAATCCTACTTGGTCATGATGGATGATTTTTGAGATGTCTTGCTGAATCTGGTTTGCTAGGATCTTGTTGAGACTTTAAGCATCTATGTTCATCAGAGATATTGGTCTGTAGTTCTCTTTCTTTGTTGCGTCTTTACCTGACTTGGGTATCAATGTGATGTTAGCTTCATAAAATGATTTGAGGAGCGTTCAATCTTTCTCAATCACCTGGAATACTTTTAGTAGGTTTGGTGTCAGCTCCTCCTTAAATGTCTTGTAGAATTCTGCTGCAAAGCCATCTGGTCCAGGTCTTTTTTTTTGTAGGTAGTTTTCTTATTATGTAGTCAATTTCCTTGATTGCTATTGGTCTATTTAGGGTCCTTATCACTTCTTGTTTCAACCTAGGTAGGTTGTGTTATGTCAGAAAGTCCTCCACTTCCTTAAGATTTTTAAGTTTGTTTCCATACAAGAGTACATAGTAGTCTCTAATGATCTTTTGTATTTCTTCAGGGTCAGATGTGACTTCATCTTTTGTGTTTCTGATTGGGCTTATTTGGGCTTTTTCTCTCTTTTTCTTGGTCAGTCTAGCCAGGGGACAATCGATCTTGTTTATCCTTTCAAAGAACCAGCTTTTTGTTTCACTGATATTTTGTATTATCTTTTTGTGTTCTATGTCCTTGATTTGTGCTTTTATTTTGATGATCTGGATTCTTCTGCTGAAGTCAGGGTTTTTGTGGTCTTGCTTTTCCAGCTTCCTTAGGTGCCTTGTTAGGCTGTTAATTTGTGATCCTTCCATTTTCTTCATGTGCGCTTGTAGAGATATGAATTACCCTCTTACTACAGTTTTCATGGCATCCCAGAGATTTTGGTAAGATGTTTCTTCATTTTTATTTGTTTCCAGATATCTGTTTTGGTTTCATCATTGACCCAGGAGTTGTTTTGCATCATGCTGTTTAGTGTCCATGACTTTGTGGGTTTTTGGGGAACCTTTTTTGTGTTGATGTTTATTTTTATTCCACTGTGTTCCAAGAAGGTGCATGGTAAAATTTCACTCTTTTTAAATTTGCTTATGCTTGATTTATGGTCAAGTATGTGGTCAATCTTATAATACATTCCATGCGGTGATGAGAAGAATGTATATTCTGTGGTCATTGGATGGAGTGTTCTGTAGGTATCAATTAAGTCCATTTGGTCAAGAATCACATTGAGGTTCCGGATCTCATTGCTGATTTTTTGTCCTGATGATCTGTCTAGGGTTGTGAGTGGGGTATTGAAGTCCCCAACTCTGATAGTGTTAGAGTTGGTATCTTTTTTTGAGTTTACATAGAAGTTGTTTTATGAAAGTTGGCACACCTATGTTGGGTGCATATATGTTTAAGATGGCTATTTCTTGTTGGTGGGTTGAACTTTTTATCATTATGTAGTGACCTTCTGTATCTTTTTAAATTTTTGATAGCTTAAAGGGTATTTTGTCTGAAATTAAGATTGCAACTCCTCCCTGCTTTTGTGTTCCAAACACCTGAAAGTTTGTTTCCCATCCTCTTACTTTGAGTCTGTGAGTGTCCTTTCTAGTAAGGTGAGGCTCTTGAAGGCAATAAATTGTTGCCTGGTGATATTTTATCCATTTTGTCATTCTATGTCCTTTCAGTGCTGCATTTTGTCCATTCACATTTAGGCTAATTATTGAAATGCGAGAGTTGACCCCTGTCATACAGTTCTTACAGAGTTGTTTTTCCTGTTTGTTGTGTCTTTCTTTGGTTTCAGAGTTGGTTCATGTGTGTTGTTAATCTTTTGCCTGTACTCTTGTGAAAAACGTTGTTCTTTTTTCTTTTTCTTCTGTGTTCAGTACTTTCTTAAGTATTTCTTGTAGGAGTAGTCTGGTAGCAGCATAGGTTCCTAGGGATTGGATATCTGGGAAAGATTTCAATTCTCCCTCACTGATGAAGCTTAGCTTGGCTGGGAAGATTAATCTCAGTTGCAATTGTTTATCTTTTAGAAATTTGAAGATAGGACTCCAAGCTCTCCTAGCCTGGAGTGTTTATGTAGAAAAATCAGCTGCTATTCTAATTGCTCTTCCCAGGTAGGTAGTCTGACCTTTTTCCCTTGTTGCCTTTAGGATTTTTTTCTTTTATAGTTACTTTGTTTCGGTGAATTATTATGTGTCTTGGAGTTGGTCTTCTCATTTGTTGTCTTGCAGGGGTTCTCTGAATCTCTTGTGTTTGAACTTTTGCATCACTGATGATATGGGGGATGTTTACTTGAATGACTTCATGAAATGTTTGATCAAGTGTGGCCTCTGACTCTCTCTCTCCATCTCAGGAAGGCCAATTGCTCTTAGAGAAGTAAGCATTCATCTTTTGAAGGTTTTGTTTTGTCTTTTTAAGCTTCTTTTCTAAGTTTTTGACAGTTTGGGTTAGTTCTGTACTTTGGTCTTCAAGCTCTGAGATTCTTGTTTCTGCTTGGCTAATTTTGCTTTCCGTGCTTATTAGTTTCCTATTTCTTTCCATCACATCATTCTTTACTGCTGCTTTTCTGCCATCAGCTCCTTCCTATTTTCCTACTGTCTCTCCTCAATTTTTTAAATTCTCTTTATCAATGTCTTGATGTCTGGGTTTGTTGCATGTGACCAGTCATTCTTCATTTTTTGTGTTCCAAAGTTTGTTTTCTCAATGTCTGACCTCCCAGGGGTCTGTGTGAGCCCTATATACTTCTTTTGGTTTTTCTTCATTTGTGCCAATTTTTGTTCCCTACTTTTCCCTTCCCTCCACTTCCCTGTCTTCTTTAATTCTGTTATACAGGGGTGGAGGGGTTGCTTTTACTTCTTTTTGTTCAATCTCCTATTCTTCCTGATGTATTTCCTTTTGCTTTGTTCAGTTCTGGAGTTGGACTGTAGGTTGAAGGCAGTCCTTTGTGCAGTTTTGAGATTTAATTAAGGGGAGAGCTGTAATTCAAAATCTCTCTGCAGATCGCGGTATCTGCCAACAGGTGTATGCATAGTCTGAAACTCACTTCCTACTGCCTTGGAATCTGCCCATCAGTGGGTTGTAGGTTTACTCCCTGAAAGCAATATGACATTAACAGAGGCAAGAGAATGGAGCAGGCAGTGAGGGGAAGAGGAGGGTGTTAAGAGAGAGGAGTGAGAGGGAAAACAGGTGAGTGTACTGACTGGCAAGTGAAAAGAGACACAAATACTGAAACAAATAAAAAGAAAAACAATAACCATGACTGAAAAATAACCAACAACCATATAAAAAACTAAAACATATAATGATGCTAACATACAAGCTAACCAACCTCCTTATTGGTGTGCTAGTCCTCTATACAAAGATGGGGTTTACAGAGAAAAAAGAAAAAAAGAAAAAAAGTGAGGGGAAGGAATAGATTAAAATCAGTAAACTAACAAAACCAACCAAGCACATTGTGAGACTTTTCCTTTAAGTCCAATGTCCTTTCAGTTCTGATTTCTAGCTGTCTTTGCAGGCTGGTAGAGTTGTTCACAGCTAGGGTCAGTTTCTCCTGGCCTGCTGTGAATAACAGTTCAGATATGGGCTCCCTGCCCAGTCTATTACTGAGATCTGGCCTTGTCTATTTATCAAGGGGGAAGAGCTTCTGTCATTCCCGTTTTGATGTTGTTACCTTGGATGCCCAGCAGGTGGTGGGATCTCACCACTCCAGTAGACCTTTATTTGCAGCTGCTGAAGCCTGCAGTTCGGAGGGGATGGAGCTGGTGATGGTATCCACGCTGGCAGCGGACACTTCCTGGTACATGAAAGGAGCTCCATAGGCCTGGCTCCTGGCAAGGGGTGTGGCGTGGCAGTGGCAGTGGCAGCACTAGCCGTAGCAGCATCAATCTCAGAAGATCCTGCTTGCAGGGGCTTCATGGTCCAAAGCCATGGGTTGCCTCAGGCATGGGCGGGCAATGATCACAGCCGTGGCATCAATGACTGCGGCCATGTCCCAGACCGCCATGATGTTTGAGCAGTTGTGGCAGCTGAGCTCCCTGTGAAGAGCAGGCTGCCAAAGATGGGAGCTGCAGCCTGTGGGAGAGAACTAGGGTATTTATGAGTGCTCCCTTTCGCAGAGGGTCTCACAGACCATGCTGCCCATCACCATCTTGCTGGAAATTCCCAGCTGCCAGTTTAAATATAATTTCCTTTCCCAGTGTTTTTGATTGATGGCCTTATCTAAGATGAATTGGTTGAGGGACAGTGTTTTTATTTCCAGGTTCTCTGCCCTGTTCCATTTGTCTATGTGCCTATTCCTGTACTATATTGACTTCTATAGACTTGTAATATGGTTTAAAGTCTGGAAGTGTGATATCTATGACTTTGTTCCTTTTGCTGAGGATTTATTTGACTATTCATGCCCACTTTTGCTTCCATATTAATTTCTTTATTGTCTTTTATAGGTCTGTGAAAATAATGATGGCAATTTGAAAAGGACGGCATTGAATCAGAATATTGCCTTGGGTAGAATGGACATCTTGACAATATTTCCTTTAAATCCATAGGCATGGGAATTTTCCAAAATTTGCTTCTACTATCCTTGATTTCGTTCAGGACTATTTTCTTGTTCTCAATATAAAAATCTTTCACATCTCTTGTTACGTGAATACGAAGGTATTCTTTTTTTGTGGATATTGTGAATGGGATTGAGTTTTTTATTTGATTCTCGGCTTGCTTTTGCTGATGTATAGAAATGCAACTGTCTTTTTTGTATTGATTTTGTATCCTGAGATTTTACCAAAGTTGTTTGCCAGTGTGAGGAGGTTTTTTCCAGACTCTCTAGGGTTGTCTACATATAGAATCATATTGTCTGCAAAGAGGGATAATTTAACTTCCTCCTTTCCTGTTTGAATATCTCTGATTTCCTTTTTCTGGCTAATAGTTCTGACCAGGACTTCAAGTACTATATTGAACAGGAGAGGTGAGAATGAGCATCCTTATCTTGTTCCCATTCTTATGAACAATGTCTCCAACTTCTGCCCATTGAGCAAAATGTTGGCTGTTGGTTTATCATAGATAGCTCTTACTGTTTTGAGGAATGTTCCTTCTAGGTTTTCAAGGCTTTTTTTAAATCAAGAAGGGATGCTGGATTTCGTTGAATGCTTTTTCTGTGTCTAATGACACAATAAAGTGCTCTTGGCTTTACATCTGTTAATGTGCTAAATTATGTGTAAAGTTTTGCAAACATTGAACCATCTATGCATTCTGGAAATAAACCCACCTGTTCATGGTGGATGATCCCTGAAATGCGTTGTTGGATCTGATTTGCTGAAATCTTGTTTAGAATTTTTGTGATTATGTTGATCAAGGAGATTAGCCTGTTGAGTATTTGCCAGGTTTGTGTTCAGTATGATGTTGGCTTTTTATAATGAGTTGATAAAAATTATAAAATACTACCAATTTATAAAATTCTACTGAATTATAAAATTCTACCGATTTTATTTACTGGGGATACTTGCAATAAAATTGGTATCAACTCTGTTGTATCTTGAAGAATTCAGCTTCTGAATCAATAGTCTTCTGGTTCAGGGTTTTTTTGGGATGGAGAAATTTCTTATAAATAAGTCCTGTATTGCTATTGACCTTTTTAGAGTTTCCTGTATTGCTATTGACCTTTTTAGGGTTTCAATCTCTTCTTTTTTTGATGTTGTGGAATTGTGGGAAGTCAGAAAGCCCACCATTTCCTTAAGATTCTCCAGTTTATTTGCATATAGTTCATAATAATAACTGGTAATCTTTTGAATTTCTTCATGGGCAGTTCTGACTGTGCCTTTTGCATTTCTTTTTTTTTCCTTTATAATCAGTATTTTTTATTATGGTATTGTGGAGTACGGTTAAGTGTTAGGTACACAAATATGCTTCGTTCAGACACCCATATTGATAAGAGGTGTTTCCCGGTCCCCAGACAGATATTTGCTACATTTAATCCCATTTCCCTCCACCCCATAATTTCCCACTACTGTCAGTCATTTTCTTATAGTATTATATTGGATGTTCAAGGTCCATTATATGAATGAGAACATGTGATACTCGAATCTTTGTTTCTGTGAGATGTCACTCAATATTATAGACTCTAGTTCCAAACAGGTTGTTGTGAAATTCATGATTTTGTTCTTTTTTATGACTGCGTAGTATCGCATTGTGTATATATACCACATTTTTAAATCCAGTTCACTTTTGATGGGCAGCATGGCTGCTTCCAGATTCTTGCTATTGTGAACAATTCTGCGATAAACAGATGTGTGCAGGTATCTTTTTTATAGAGTGATTTGAGGTCTTCAGGATATATTCCCAGTAGGGGGATTGTGGGATCATATGGGAGGCAGATATTTAGAGCTTTTAGGAATTGCCACAGTGCTTTCCACAGAGGTTGCACTAGTTTATATTCCAACCAACAGTGTAGAAGTGTAGAAGTGTTCCCTTTTTGCAGCAGCTGTTATTTTTTTGAGTTGTTGATAATTGCCATTCTGACTGGAGTTAGGTGGTATCTCAGTGTGGTTTTGATTTGCATCTCCCTGATGATTAGTGAGGTTGAACATTTCTTCATGCATCTGTTGTCTGCTCAGATGTCTTCCTTTTTGAAGTGTCTGTTCATATCTTTTGCCCATTTTTTACTGGAGTTGCTTTTTTTTTCTTTTCAGCACATTTGAGTTCCTTGTAGACCTAAGATTTTAAGCCTTTGTCAGACCTGGTGTTGGCAAATACTTTTTCCCAGTCTTTAGGCTGTCTCCCTGCTCTTTTGATGGTTTCATTTGCTTTACAGAAGCTTGTCAGTTTAATAAGGTCCTACTTGTCTATCTTCTCACTTATGACCTGTGGGTTTGGGTTTTTGTTCAGGAATTGGATGCCAGTTCCGATTTCCATGAGGGTATTTCTTTCATTTTCTGAGGTTCTTATGCTTTGAGGTTTTACATTTAGGTCTCTGATCCATTTGGAGTTAATCTTTGTGCATGGGGGTAGATAGGGGTCCTATTTCAATCTTCTGCATGTGGTCAGCCAGTTTTCCCAGCACCATTTACTGAATAGGTTCTCTCCCCAGTGGTAGGTGGTGGAGGCATTGTCAAAGATGAGTTGGTTGAGAAATTGAGGTTTTGCTTCTAGAATCTCAATTCTATTCCATTGATCTATATGCCTGTTCCTATACCAATACCAAGCTGTTTTGATGATTGTAGCTTTATAGTAACATTTGAAGTCTAGTAATGTGATACCACCTGCTTTTTTTTTCTGAGGATTGTTCTGGCTATTCTTGGTCATTTGTGTTTCCACATGAATTCCTGTGTTGTTTTTTTCTAGGTCCGAGAAGAATGTTGCTGGTAATTTGATGGGTATTGCATTGAATTTGTAGACTGCCTTAGGTAAGATGGACCTCTTCGCAATGTTGATTCTTCCAATCCATGAGCATGGAATATTTTTCCATTTGTTTGTGTCATCTTTGATTTCTTTGAGCAGTGTTTTGTAGTTTTCATTGTAAAGATCTTTGACGTTTCTGGTTAGTAAGATACCAAGGTATTTCATTTTTTGTGTGGCTATTGTGAATGGAATGGTGGTTTTTATTTGGGTTTCTGTTTGTTTATTACTGGTAAAAAAAAATGTGATTGTCTTTTGCACATTTATTTTGTATCCTGAGACTTTGCCAAAGGTCTTTATCAGTGTAAGGAGGTTTTTGACAGATTCTCTTGGGTTTTCAAAGTACACAATCATATCATCTGCAAAAAGAGATAACTTGACTTCCTCTTTTCCTATTTGGATACCCCTGATTGCCTCCTCTTCTTGATTGTTCGAGCCAAGATTTCCAATACTATGATGAACAGAAGAGGTGAGAGTGGGAATCCTCTTCTTGTTTAGTTTTCAGAGGAAATCATTCCTATTTTTGTCCATTTAGGAGTATGCTGGCTGTGGGTTTCTTGTTGATGGCTTTTACTATTTTTAGGAATGTTCCCCATATGCCTAGATGTTCAAGGGTTTTTATCAAGAAGGGGTGCTGGATTTTATCAAAAGCTTTTTCTGCTTCGAATGATATAATCATGCGGTTTTTGTTTTGACATCTGTTTATGTATTTAATTACATTTATGGTTTTACAAATGTTGAACCAGCCTTGCATCCCAGGAATGAAGTCTTCTTGGTCATGATGGATGATTTTTGAGATATATTGTTGAATCTGGTTTGCTAGGATCTTGTTGAGAATTTTAGCCTCTATGTTCATCAAAGACATTGACCTATAATTCCTTTTCTGTGTTGGGTCTTTACCTGGCTTGGGTATCAATGTGATGTTGGCTACGTAAAATGATTTTGGGAGCATTCCATCTTTTTCAATTGCCAGGAATACCTTCAGTAGCATTAGTACCAGCTCCTCCTTAAATGTCTTATAGAATTCTGCTGGAAAGCCAACTGGATCAGGGCTTTTTTTGTTGTTGTTGTGTTTTCTTATTATGTAGTTGATTTCCTTGATTGTTATTGGTCTATTTAGGGTCTCAATTTCTTCTTGTTCTAACCTAGGTAGGGTGCGTGATGTCAGAAAGTCCTCCATTTCCTTAAGGTTTTCAAGTTTGTTTCCATACAAGTGTATGTAGTAGTCTCTAATGATCTTTTGTATTTCTTCAGGGTCAGATGTGACTTCATCTTTTGTGTTTCTAATTGTGCTTATTTGGGTATTTTCTCTTTTTCTCTTGGTCAGTCTAGCTAACGGACCATCGATCTTATTTATCTTTTCGAAGAACCAACTTTTTCTTTCATTGATTTTTTTTGTATTATCTTTTTGTCTTCTATGTCCTGGATTTGGGCTTTTATCTTGGTTATCTGGATTTTCTGCTGAAATTAGGGTTTTTGTGGTCTTGCTTCTCCAGCTCCCTTGGGTGGCTTGTTAGGCTGTTAATTTGTGCTCCTTCCATTTTCTTCATGTGTGTTTGTAGCGATATAATTTCCCCTCTTACTACAGCTTTTAAGGCATCCCAGAGATTTTGGTAAGATGTTTCTTCATTTTCTTTTGTTTCCAGGTATCTTTTGATCTCTGTTTTGACTTCATCATTGACACAGGAGTTGTTTAGCATCATGCTGTTTAATGTCCATGTCTTTGTGGGTTTTGGGGGACCTTGTTGGTGTTAATGTTTATTTTTATTCCACTGTGTCCAAGAAGGTGCATGGTAGAATTTCGGTTCTTTTAAATTTGCTTATGCTTGATTTATGGCCAATTATGTGGCCAATCTTAGAATATGTTGCATGTGTTGATGAGTAGAATGTGTATTCTGTGGTCTTTAGATGGAGTGTTCTATCGGTATCAATTAAGTCCATATGGTCCAGAGTCACATTGAGGTTCCGGATCTCCTTGCTGATTTTTTGTCCTGATGACCTGTCCAGGGTTGTGAGTGGGGTATTAAAGTCCCCAGTTATGATGGTGTTAGAGTTTATATCTTTCTTTAGTTTTCCTAGAAGTTGCTTCATGAAAGTTGGCATACCTATGTTGGGTGCATATATCTTTAGGATAGATATTTCTTGTTGATGGAATGAAAGTTTTATCATTATGTAGTGGCCTTCTGTATCTTTTAAAATTTTTGATAGCTTAAATGGTATTTTGTCTGAAATTAGGTTCACAACTCCTCCTTTCTTTTGTGTTCCATTCACCTGAAAATTTGTTTCCTATCCTCTTACTTTGAGTCTGTGCATGTCCTTTCTAGTGACATGGGTCTCTTGAAGGCAGTATATTGTTTCCTGGTGATATTTTATCCATTTTGCCATTCTATGTCTTTTCAGTGGTGTGTAGTCCATTCACATTCTGGCTAATTATTGAAATGTGAGAGTTCATCCCTATCATAGAGTTCTTATAGAGTTGTTGTTCTTCCACTTGGTTTTTTGTCTTTCTTTTGGTTTTGGGGTTGGTTCATGTATATTTTATTCTTTTTCCTGTACTGTTGTGAAGAACGTTGTTTGTTTGTTTTCCTTTTCCTCTGTGTTTAGTACTTTCCTAAGTGTTTCATGTAGAGGTGGTTTGGTGGCAGCATATGTTCTTAGGGATTGGATATTTGGGAAAGATGTTAATTCTCCCTCGCTGATGAAGCTTATCTTGGTCGGGTAGGTTATTCTTGGTTGAGATTGTTTATCTCTTAGGACTTTGAAGATAGGGCTTCAAGCTCTCCTAGCCTGCAGGGTTTCTGTAGATAAATCTGCTGCTCTTCTGATTGGTTCCATGGTAGGTGAGCTGGCCTTTTTCTCTTGCTGCCTTTAGGATTTTTTCTTTTATGCCTACTTTGTGTAGGCAAATTATTATGTGTCTAGGAGTTGGTCTTCTCATTTGTTGTCTTGCAGGGGTTCTCATTGTGTTTGAATTTTTGCATCACTGATTAGATAAGGGAAGTTTTCTTGAATGATCTCATGGAAAGTTTGTTCCAGTGTGGTCTCTGTCTTTCTGCCTCAGGAAGGCCAATTACTCTTAGGTTCAGTCTCTTGAAGTAATCGCTCATCTCTTGAAGGTTTTTTGTTTTCCTGTCTTATTGAGCTTATTTTCTGTGTTTTTAAGAGTTTGGGTTAGTTCTATATTTTGGTCCTCAAGCTCTGAGATTCTTTCTTCTGCTTTGGTAATTCTGCTTTTCATGCTTATCAGTTTGTTATTTATTTCATTCACAGTATTCTTTTTTACTGTTATCTCAGATATCTGCTCCTTCCTAGTTTCTTCTTGTGTCTCCTCAATTCTTTTTAATCTCTCCATTAATGTCTTGATATCTAGGTTTATACTTTGAGACCCTTCATTCTGGGGGCTCTTCATTGTTTGCATTCTGAAGTCAGTTTTCTCAGTGTCTGTCCTCCCAGGGGTCTGGGAGAGACCCATACTCTTCTTTTGGTTTTTCTTCATTTGTGTAGATTTTTCTCTCTCTCCCCCTTTCCCTCCCCTTCTTTAATTCTGTTTTTCAGGGAAGGTGGGGTTGCCTTTGTTTCTCTTCTGCAATATCCTGTTCTTCCTTATGAGGGTCTTCTGGCTTTGTTCACTTTTGAGGTTGGAGTATGGGCTGATGACTGTACTTTTTGCAGTTTTAGGTTTAATTGAGGGGGAAGCTGTGGTTCAGAATGTGTATGCTAATTCTAGCATCCACGACAGGTGTATGAGCACACTGGAACCTATTTCCCTCTGCCTTACAATCTGTCCATTCTGCAGTATGTAGTCTTGGTCCCTAGATTAAAAAAGCGGGTATAAAGGAGGAAAATAATGGAGGAAGAAGGGGTCAATAGGAAGTTAGAAAGAGAGAAGAGCAAGAGGGAAGACAGACATACATACCAACTATCAGGTGAGAAAGAGACACAAGGCTGGAAATAAGTGAAAAAAGACATATAAGAAAGATTCCTGAAAGAATACTGATAGTTACACAAAGATAGACCAATAAAATCATGAAACAGTGTAAGTCAAAAGGCAAACAACAAACGTGATCAAAACAAACAGTCAAAATGATAAAATCATAAGTCAAAATAAGAGATCAGACTAAAGTCACTTCAGCTCTGATCTCTGGTCCCTCCCCTTTGTTTTTCATTGCAGACAGCTAGATTTATTCACAGTTTGGGTTTGTTTTTGTTTTTTGTTTTTTTTTAGTCTGCTGCCTGGTTCAGTCTCTGATTCAGCCTAGGGGTGGGGCTTTGTCTCCTGTTTAGTGACATTACCTTAGGAACCAAGGTAGGGTTTGTTGATAGGTGGGCGGGGCAATGGAAGTCTCTGCCTGGAGAATGGCTGAGGCAGTTTTTGCAGTTTCATTTCTCTCTGCTTGTCTGGGTCTCCAAGCTTGGTGTCGCATACTGAGTGCCTCAGCCAGCATGGATTCAGAGTTTCAGAACTCCAAAGCTCCAAAGGGTAGGCAGTGAGTGGTGAGAGTGACCCTGGGATCCCCACGGGGTACTTCAGCCAGGAATGGGACTGGTGTCTCTGAGGGGCGGGTGCCCAAAGCCTCCCTGAGTGACTGGCGGCTTGGTGCTGGGTGCTAGGCGAGAGATGATGTAGCCAGGGAGGGAGTTAAGATCCGAGACTCCCATGCACATGGTAGAACAGCAGCAGCAGGGGGCCGCAATATCCAGCCCTGCATGGGACTGAAGGTCCCCGGGCCTTGGACTGCATGGCTGGTGGTAGGCTGGGGGATGGGAGAAGAAAAGTAAGAGTCTTTTTGGGAACTGACGTTAGGAGAATCTCACAAGTCCACCTATGCCGTCGCCATCTTGTCACCGAGTCTGCCTTTTGCATTTCTAATTGTGTTTATTTGGACTTTCTCTGTCTTTTCTTTTCAGTCAATCTGGCCAGAAGTCCATCAATATTTATTTATTCTCTCAAATAGCAAGCTTTTTGCTTTGTTGATCCTTCCTATGATGTTTTTTCCTCAATATCCTGAAACTCTTATTTTATCTTGGAGAACTGAATTCTTCTGCTGAAGTTAAGATCTAGATAATCTTGTCTTTCCAGCTCCTTCAGGGATGATGTTAGGCTATTTACTTGTGATCTTTCTGTTTTCTTGATATATGCATGCAGCACTATGAATTTTCCTTTAAACACTGCTTTCATGGAATCCCAGAGGTTCTGATAAGATGTGTTATCATTTTCAGGAATCGTTTTATTACTGTCTTTATTTCCATGTCGACCCAAGTGTCATTAAATAGCATATGTTTTACTGTCCATTTATTTGTGTGTTTTGGGGGGATCTTGTTGATGACTGCCAGAGACCAGCTCCAGGAGAGAGTCACGGCCTGAATGGGGAGAATCAGGAACAGTGGAGAAGAATGACAGGAGTCACCTTCATGGGTAGAGTTCAAGACTCTGCTAATTTTTATTCAATTCTTACATGCTTATATAGTTTTTTTACTGACCCCTGTAGCCACAAAAATGCAACACATGTTACATTAAATGCTTACATCATGTTTTTTCTTTTTGTTTATGGGGAAGTTGACCTTTACAAGTTTCATTTTCTTCCTTTCTGCTACCGGTGGTGTTATTTACATCTGGATCAACAGACAGGAACCAAACAACAGCTGCCAAAATTTAACTATGCCCTCTAACCTCTAAGTCTTTTATTTCTGCTAATCTATCTCCTTTCTATAATACAACTTAGCAGTACTATATTGGCTTATTCTTAAATTTTATATAATTCGTTTATCTTTACTTTTTATTTTTATTATCTCTATCTATTGCAAATTTATATTTACCAAATTTCATTTTTATTCTATCTTATTAATCTTAACTATTTTACCTATTTTCTTATAACATGCTGTAATTCAAAAACCTAAATCTAATCTTGTACTTATATATACTTTTACTCCTATCTATACTATTAGTATGTATTTAACATATTTTATACCTATTTCTAATTTTATTTACTCTATTCTTTTAATCTAATTACCTAAATCTTATTCAAACCTTAAACCAATTTATTATCTTATTTCTATTCTTTCTTTAATTATTCTATAAACGCTCTAAAATCTAAAATCATGTCTGCGGCTTGTTTTTCTCAAATGGTGTTCAAAAACATTCTCTTATGTCTCAAGGGGGAATATTTTGCTGTTTTTCCTACATTGTTTCTATACATAGTTTCGCTGTTTTCTTAACATCCTCGCACATCCTGATTAACATGCTATTTGTTACAAGGGAAGTGTCTTTTAGGCCTATGCACGCATTCCTTTAAGACTAAAGGGGCCCGTCAAGAGGATCCATGGGGCTCTGCCTCCATCATGGCCGCTTTCTACTGGGGCTCTGCTTCCAGCCAGCGTTTTTCCCATATTCGGGTAACCTCCATTTTGTCTCATTAGGGGTTGCGGATTCCGGCAGATGACAATACTTATTATTACTCCACTGTGATCTGAGAAGTTGAATGGTATTATTTTATGCTTTTGAAATTTTTTCTCACTTGATTCATGTTCAAGAATGTGATTGATCTTGGAGTATGTTCCATGTGAGAATGAGTAGAATGTACGCTCTCTTAATGTTGGGTGGAGTGTTCTGTAGATATCTATTAAACCTCTTTGATCAAGCAGTGAGTTAAGGTTCTGGATCTCTTGTTTTTTTGCCTTGATGATCAATTGGTTAAAAGTTCTTAGTGGGGTATTTAGGTCTCCAGTTATGATTTTGTGAGAGTCAATGTCCTCTGTTAGTTTACTTAGTGGTTTTGTAAAACCTTGTGCTCCTGTGTTGGTTGTATATATGTTTAAGATGGATTTTTATTGCTGTTAGATTGAGTATATTATTATTGTTATTATTGTTATTATTATATAGTAGTGTCCTTTTTAACTTTTGTTGGTTTGATGTCTGTTTTGTGTGATATCAGAATAGCTGCACCTGCTGTCTTCTGTTTTTCATTTGACTGAAATACCATTTTCCAGTCCCCAACTTTGAGCCTGTGGCTGTCCTTGGCAGTGAGATGTGTTTCCCAGGGGGCAGCAGACTGTTGGATTATACTTCATCATCCACTTTGCCATTCTATGTCTCTTCAATTGTGCATTTAGTTTATTCACATTCAAATCGATTGTTGAAATGTGAGACTTTATCCCTCTCATAGGGATCATAGGGGTAGCTTTGTTTCCTTTTTACTTTCGTATTTATATATGTGTGAAGTGTCGTTTTTGTGAGTGCTCTGTATGCTATGTTATCTCTGTGCTTGCCTGTATTTTTGTGATGGATATGACGGTTCTTTTTGTTTCTGTGTTCAATACCTTCTTAAGTGTCTCCTGAAGGACTGGGATTGGATCTCTTAAAAAGATTTTAATCATCTGTAATTGATAAAGTTTAGCTTGGTGGGGTGGGAAATCCATGGCTTATCTTTAAAAATGCTAGAATTTAGACTTCAGTACCTTCTGGCTTGTAGTGTTTCTGCAGATAAGTCTAGAGTGATTCTGATGGGTCTTCCCTGATAGGTAGTATGATCTTTCCCTCTTGCTGTCTTTAGGACTTTTTCTTTCATGCTTACTTTGTGGAGTCAGATTAATTTGTGTCTCAGGTATGGTCTTCTCATAGGATACCTTGCAGAGATTCTCTGAATCTCTGGTGCTTGAATGCTCATCTCTCAGCAAAATGTAGAGAATTTTCCTGGATAACTTCATGGACCATTTGTTCCATGGTGTTCTCAGTTTTCCATTCTGCTTCAGGGATACCAATAAGGTATAGTTTTGACTTCTTAACATAGTACCACATATCTCAGAGGATTTACTCCTTCTTTTTGAGCATTTTACTGTTTTTGACAGACTAGGTTAATTCCATATTTTGATCTTAAAGCTCTGAGATTATTTCTTCTGCTTGATTGATACTGCTCCTTGTGCTTGTTAATATGTTTTTTATTTCTAGGTTAGAGTACTCCATTTCCATTGCAAAATAGGCCTTTCTAAAATTATCCAACTCCACATTTACTTTCTGTACAACTTTGGTGAGTTTGTTTCTAGCTTCTCTTGGTTTTGTCTGTTCATTTTAGCCATCCAGTCCCTGAATGTTGTCTGAGTGAATGTTGTCTGAGGCAGGACATTTTGGGGTGTTTCCATTTTTTGTACCTTGATAACTGCTTTTTGGGGCACTATCTTATTAGAAGTCTAGGCTTGCCTGTGTTTTTCATAGACTTTTCCTCATTTGTGACAGACTTCTCTCTTCCTTCTCTATAATACCTATTCATTTTTGTTGCTTTGAAGTTAGTCACTGACCTTCTGTTCTAGAGCTCTTTCTGTGGTTCAATATACATCAATCAGTGACAGAGGGAGGAACATTAACTTCTGATCCTTGTTTCATCCTGTGACAGGTTTCTTTCCTGTAGATTTTCCCTCATGCTTTTTATCTAGTTGGGTTAGTTTTCAGCACCTGCTACTAGCGCTCTGTGAAATGTGAGTGGGGGCATTGGCCTACTCTAACTACCATCTTCGGTTTGCTACCCAGAAGCCTTCCCATCAAGAACTCCTTCATGTGTCTTGGGCATAGCTTCCTCCCTGCTGAAGTCTACACTCTGCTTTTGAATAAAATTGAGTTATTTGCCTAGAGGAAGAAGGGATCCACCTTGCAGGCATGCAGAGCTTGAAAGCAATTATCTGATCTGGCTGGAAAGATGACCATAAACTGTAGTGGTATGTGCTAGCTGGGTTCACTCTGCAGGTGGGCTATCCCTACCTGGGAGCTGGCTGCCAGGCTTTGTTGGCAGAAGTTGCGCTCACAGTGGCTGAATGGGCAGGGACTTTTTTCCCATTCCCTTGGGCTCTGGTTGCCTGCCACTGTGCCCTGACCAGTATTCCTTCTGCATGGAACCAATGACTAGTGCAAAGCTGAGAAAGGTTTGGACCAATTCTACGTGTCTTAGACTCACTCACTCTCCTTCACTGGGCAAGGCTTCAGTTTGTGCATACACCTGGTGCACAGCGAAGGATAAGGCACCCAGACTCCCTCATCTTTTTTTCATTTTCTGATTTCTATGTGTTCAAAAAGAACTTTACTGGGTGCAGAATGCTTCACCCTTTTAAAAATGTTTGGGGTGTTTCTGTCTATTGGAATTAGGGTCCCTACTCTCTGCCTTGCTCAACAAGAGATGTGCCTGTCTGCTCCTCAATGGTGGTCATCTTGGATCCTTCCTCAACATTTTCTTATCCGAGTAAAATTTTCATAATAAAAGGGACCAAATTTCTTATTTTTGATAATTATATCTCCAAACTTAGGAAAGTTCTGGAATGAATTAGTGGAAAAAAATGCAAAGTCCACAGAACTTCTTAGCAGGCTAGAGAATTGGGCTTACAAGTAATATAGCCAAGAGCAGTGCCTTGAATTAATCACATTCCTATAACAGTTTGGTGGTGGCAATGGTGGTCTTTCTGCATGGCATAGGTCCCAGAAGCTTGCTCACTGATGCAATGGATGCTCACCTTCACTGGCACCTCTGCCACTGCTATATCTAAAAGCCCAAGGTATATGCTGCTTCTGACATACATTGCTAGACTTGTTCTCAAATATTCATGTCCCTGCTTTTTCATGTTCCAAGGATCTGTTTCAGAGTTCGTGCTAAAGGTGTCTGTTTCAGGTGATCCGGTTATGTACCTGGGCTTTAATTATATGAGAGTCTGGGCAATAAATATTTGACATTTTTAGTTTCTGTTGTAGGAGGTAGATTCAGGGTTAAAATGTGGAGTCTCCATACATAGAAAGGAAGTTACATGTCACACAGTAAGAAAAAGTGATACACGGTGACTACAAAGTAGAGAATTAGATTTTGTGGGTTATACAGGGAAACATAATAGGTGAAACTGTGGAATTGGGAAAGGGCTTTTATCATGATTGTGTGTACTGGTTTTCCACAAAAAAGAGCAATCTGCTGATGGAGCAAAGGATACCTAAGATTTAGCCTGTGCTCATGGTAAGGTTGCATCTACTGCAGAGGGATGCTTTTTCTGGACTCTCAAGATATTACCCTATGGATCAAACGAAGGCCTTGTGTAGGACTGTAGAATTGAGACAAACTACAAAGGCAGAAACTTAGAAAACATTTGTGGGAACAAAAGAGAAAAAGGCATAAGATGATTATTTAATGGAAACCAGTTGACTATACTAAAGATGTTCCATCTCTCCATGGTTAAAAAAAAATTGGCTACTTATGGAGTTTGGAAAGGATATGAATTGACAATAGCTATTAAGTTTGGAAACAAGGAGCTCCTTTATTTAATATTTTTAAGAAAATGGTATAATGATGGAGATAGGAACTGGCTAATTCATTCATCTATTCACTTATTTTTTCATTTAGGAAAAGAAATCAGATGTGGAAGAGAAATAAACTTTAATAATTGCTTATATGTCAGACAGTGTCTAAGGAATACAAAAACCAGTTTCTACCATTAAGGAGTTCACAGACTAAATGTCAGAGAAGAAAATTATTTCAAAAATAATGTGTTAAGTATTAACAGAGTTATGAAGACAATGCAGCATTCTGTCTGAGAGATAAGAGAAAGTACACATAATTTAGCACAGAAGCAAGAGGGGATTAAAAGAGTTATTTTCTAGTTAATTATTGAATGTTGGCTAACCAGCCATTACTCATTCATTCAACATTCATTCTTTAGTTATTTATTAAACACTTATAACTTTGGCAGCTACAGTTGTAGGCACTTTGGATTTATCAGCAATTGATTGAACAAAGATCTTATCTCTTATCCTTTGTGGAGTTTACATTACTTAGAGGGAAATAGATAATAAACAAATGTATAACAAATAAATCATATACTACAATGTTAAAATAATATTATACATTAGAGAATAAGTGCTATATATGAAAAAGAAGACAAAGTATAAAAGAAACAAGCTTTGACTTCTTTTTGTTAGTGTTAAATTTTAAAATAGAATAGATTATACTGAGAATATTGAACATTAATTTCTGTATAATGAACCTCCATATACTGATCACTCAGATATACCAGTTACCAAAAATTTGCTACACTTAATTCTTGTATCTTTTATTATTTTTTCTCCTTTCTTCACAAAGATTTTAAAACAAACTTCTAGCACTATGTTATTTCACCCCTACAAACTTTCAACTGAATCTCAAAATATTATGGCCATTTTCTTGCATGCCTACAGTGGCATTGTCATGACAAATAAACCCAATAATAGAGAAGAGTCATTTGAGCCAAGACTAGAAGGAGATCAAGTCTTCCCAAGCAGTTGGTACACAGGCCTTAAGGAATGAAAGCATGTTTAGCATGTTTGAGGAGATGCAAGACATCCAGGGTCATGCTGGAAGCATGATGACAGGTGAAGTATCAGAAGAGATGAAGTCTTGCAGGCTACTGAAGGGAATCCAGCTCTACTTTGAGTCAAATGGAGAGAACTATGACAAGTTTTTGAGTAGAGAGGTAACAATATCGAATTTATATTTTAAAGCGTTGATAGGTAGGCGAGGCAATGGAGGTCTCTGCCTGGAGAATGGCCAAGGCAGTTTTTGCAAATCCGTTTCTCTCTACTTGTCTGAATCCCCAAACTTGGGGTCACGTGCTGAGTGCCTCAGCCAGGGTGGGCCCAGAGCTCCAGAGCCCCAAAGCTCCAAAGGGCAGGTGGTGGGTGGTGAGAGTGGCCCTGGGCTTCCCACAGGGTACTTCAGCCAGGAATGGAACCGGTGTCTCTGAGGGGCAGGCACCCAGAGCCTTCCTGAGTGTCTGACGGCTTGGTGCTTGGTGCTGGGCTAGAGACGATGTAGCCAGGGAGGGAGTTGAGACCCGAGATTCCCATGCATGCAGTGGAACAGCAGCAGCAGGGGGCTGCAATATCCGGCCCTGCGTGGGACCTAAGGTCCCTGGGCCTCGGACCAGCGTGGCTGGTGGTGGGCTGGGGGTTGGGGGAAGAAATGTAAGAGTCTTTTTGGGAACTCACATTTGGAGAATCTCACAAGTCATCTATGCCATTGCCATCTTGAATCTTCCTCAGAAGGAATTCTTCTGCTACGCACATCAGGTGCGTCCATGCCCCAGGAGCACTGACCTGTAATTCTTATCAAACTACCAATGTCATTTTTCAGGATTAGGAAAAAAAAATTCCTAAAATTAATATGGAATCAAAAAGAGCCAGAATAGCCCATGCAATCTTAGTAAAATAAAATAAAGCTCGAGGCATCACATTGCCTCACTCAAATTATACTACAAGCCTGTAGTAACCAAAACAGCATGGTACTGGTACAAGAGCAGTCACATGGCCCATGAAAAGGAATAGAGAATCTGGAAATAAATTCGAATAATTACAAGTAAATGATCTTTGACAAAGAAGCCAAATACATACTCGGGGAGAGGACATGCTATTCAACAAATGATGCTGGGAAAACTGAATGCCTGTATGCAGAAAAATGAAACCTGGTCCCTATCTCTGACTTCATACAAAGACTAACTCAAGATGAATTAAAGACATAAATGTCAGAGCTGAACCCATAAAAGTCCTATAAGAAAACCTAGGAAAAACTCTTCTGAATCTTTACCTAGGCAAATAATTTGTGGTTAAAACTTTCAAAACAAATGTAGTAAAAACAAAAATTAACACATGGGACTTAATTAAATGAAAAAGCTTCTGTACGTCAAAAGAAATATTTAACAGAAAAAACAGGCAACCTACAGAATGGGAGAAGATACTTGCAGACTATGTATCTGACAAAGAACTAATATCCAGAATCTACAAAGAGGTCAAATCAACAACAACCACAGCAACAAAAACCATTAAAAAGTGAGTAAGCTGGGCTCAGTGGCTCAGCCTGTAATCCTGCGCCTTTGGGAGGCTGTGGTGAGTGGATTGACTGAGCCCACGGGTTCGAGACCTCATCTCTATAATAAATCAAAAAATCAGCTGGGCGTGGTAGTACATGCCTGTAATTCCGTCTACTTGGAAGGATCGCTGGAACCCAGCAGGTCGAGGCTGCGGTGGCCAGGAGCGGCCACTGCACTCCAATCTGGGCGACAGTGAGACTCCAACTCAAAAAAAAAAAAAAAGTGACCAAATGACATGAGCATATCTTTCTCAAAAGAAGATATGCAAATGGCCAAGAAACATGAAAAAATGCTCAGCATCACTAACTATCAGAGAAATACAAATTGAAGCTTACTTCTGTCAGAGTGGCCCTAATTAATCAAAAAACAATAAATACTGTGCAGATGCGATGAAAAGGGAATACTTAATATATTGTTGGTGGGAGTACCTCCATGGAAATTCAATATGGATATTTCTCAAAGAACTAAGTGTAGATATACTATTTGATGCAACAATCCCAATAGTAGGTATTTACCAAAAGGAACAGAAGTCATTATACAAAAATGACACCTGCACTGGGATGTTTATCACAGCACAATTCACAATTGAAAAGATGTGAAATCAACCTAAATGCCCATCAACTGATCAGTAGATAATGAAGATGTAATACACACACACACACACACACACACACACACACACACACACACACACACACACAATGGAATACTATTCAACAACAAAAAAGAATGAAATAATGCCATTCACAGTACGTCAGATGGAATTGAAGAACATCATCCTAAATGAACTAATGCAGCAACAGAAAGCCAAACCCTCCATGTTCTTACATATAAGAACCCTCCATGTTCTTACATATAAATATGTGGGAGGTAAACTAAGGATCTGTAAAGGCATGTAGAATGCTACACTGGACATTGGAGACTCAATGGGAGAGCAGGAAGAGGTGGAGGTATGATGGGAGTACCTATCAGGTACAATGTACACAGCTGGGGTGGTGGGTACACTTAAAGCTGTGACTTCTTTGTACTATACAATGCATCTATGTAGCCACAAACTATTTGTACCCCCTCAAGCTATTGAAAAAAAAAAAGGAAATAAATAAAACCTCACCATTTTTGTCAAGGTCATCACAGGATTCAACTTTGATGAATCCAGTGATCAATTCTCAACCCTTATTTTACTTGATTTGCTGTATTATTTGACTCAATTGATCATTCATTCCATCTGGAAAGATTTTTTTTTCCTTGCTTCCATGATTGTCTTCCTGGTTTTCCTCCTTTTTTACAAGTTTAGTTTCCTTTACTGGTTCTTTCTCAAGATCTCAATATCTTATAGATGGAGCGAACCTGAAACACTCTTAGACCTCTTTCCTTTTCTATCAATACTGCCTTCATGGTCTCAACCGGTTTTATGTCTCTTAATATGATTTATACACACAGGACATCATCATTATCATTATCATCTTCAACATCATTGGCAAAATATACCAAATCCATGTCATCATTCTTATCAGTAAATGCCAGAGAAATGGTATTTGATTTACTCCTAGCAGAACTTTATCATAAAGATCCAGTTATTTTCACCATTTTACAGGTGGGAAAATTGAAACTTAATACAATGTATATAACTTGGACAAGATCACACACTGCGATAGTGACAGGGCCAAGTCTTGAATCCCAACAGACGGTAGTAGAGCCAAGCCTTGAACCCCAGATTCATTCTTTTTAAAATTTTTTTATTTTTTTTGAGTTGGAATCTCACTCTGTCACCCAGACTGGAGTGCAGTGGCCACTCCCGGCCACCACAGCTTTGACCTGCTGGGCTCCGGCGATCCTTCCACCTCAGCCTTTCCCAAGTAGCCGGAATTACAGGCATGCGCTACCACGCCCGGCTGATTTTTTGATTTATTGTAGAGATGAGGTCTCGCTGCCCAGGTGGGTCTTGAACCCGTGGGCTCAGGCAATCCACTCACCTCAGCCTCCCAAAGGCACAGGATTACAGGCTGAGCCACCGAGCCCGACCCCACATTCATTCTTAACATCACATGTTACTGCCTCTGTAATGTCAACAGCTTCTTGATAATCACCTCTGAAAGGCATTCATTTATTCTTCATAGCTGATAATCTGGAGTTATTACAGTGTCCTGCTCTCAGAAGCCTGTTTATCTCATGCCAAGGATTTTCTAAAATTAGAAAAAAAAAATCTATTGCTTCAAATGACTTCAAAATTTGCAGTAGTGAATTTTCCTGTTACTGGGAAAATTTTAGTTGCCAAACTACCAGTGATTCTACTTTCTTAAAAAACAAAAAATCCTCAAAACACTAAAAAAAAGAACCCTAAAGCACTCCTTGAAACGTATTTCCCTGGCTGATGCTTCTTTTATTTTAAAGTATAAAAATAAAATAAATAAGGTGCTAAATAAATAATAAAATAAAATTCCTTTGCTTCTTTGTCCTCCTTTTGCAATCTGAATTCCAATTTCCCCATTCCATTGAAATTACCATTCTGTCACCTTTCACCTCTCAATTGCCAAATCCAGTGGACGTTTTTGGCCGGGCTTGGTGGCTCAGCCTGTAATCCCAGCACTTTGGGAGGCTGAGGCGAGTGGACTGCCTGTGTCGATGGGTTCGAGACCCACCTGGGCAACTTGGCTAGACCTCATCTCTACAATAAATAAAAAAAATTAGCCGGGCATGATATTGCGTGCCTGTAGTTCCAGCTACTTGGAAGGCTGAGGCAGGAGGATCGCTGGAGCACAGTAGGTTGAGGCTGCGGTGGCCGGGAGCGTGCTGCTGCACTCCAGTCTGGGTGACAAAGTGAGACTCCAGTTAAAAACAAAACAAAACACTTTTCAATTTGTTTCACTCAGTCTTTCTCTGTCATTTAACAGTGCCGGTCATTCCCTCTTTGAAACGATTTTCTCCCTTGACTTCCATGACATTATGCTTGGCTTGATTTCCTCCTATCTCTAAGGCATTTCTTTAGAGTACTGCTTATGCAAAGTATGCGATCTCCCTGGATAATGGCATCTATTTCTGACTCTTAAATTATCACTTAAAAGCTAATCGCCCTAAATTTGTATCTTTAGCCAGAGGTCTTATAAGTCAACAAATGCAGAGCTAAGCAATCTGGTTCCCCTGTCTCCCTATCTGCATTTATTGATAAGCCGCAATCACTACCCAAAGTTCAGAAAACTCCAAGTGATCTGGTACTTCCTTTGGTCTCTCACCTTCAGTAGGCAGTTGCTTAGAAATTGTTATATCACAAGTCTGTCTTTACAGCATCACGGATGACTTTGGAATTCAAGCACTGTCCATCTCCAGCCTGAACTATTGTAATAAGTTGCTACTGGTCATTCTAATTTCAGATTTGGTCCTGCAGTCTTTTTTCTATACTGTTACTAGAATGACCTTTTCCAATTGCAAATCTGATTATGACATTCCCCAGATGAGTTCCTGCAGTGACTTCCTGATGTTCAGAGGATGAAGTTCAAACTCAACAAAGTTCTTCATATTCTGGTCCCAGCCTACTTCTCTAGCCTCCAGTTCTCTTTTCTCCTTTTTTGCTTCTCTCCCTCTCTCTTTTTTTCTTCCTTTCGTTCCTCCACACTCTTCTTCTTCTACTTTCTTCATTAAGTTGCTTGTAGTTCTTTGAATACCACAGGGTTGTTTTATAGGCCCAGACCATCTGAAACATCTTTTCGCACATTGTCTAGCTATTGAACTCCTCCTATACATCCTATCAGGGCCAGTTCACAACCTATACTTTTTAATTTCTCCAAACTGAATTAATTACTTCCTTTTTTGTTCTACTTTTGGAACTTGCCCATACTTTATTATGCATAATGCTATTTAGTTACAACTTATTTGGACTCTGTGCTCTCATTACATTGCTCCTTGAGTGTAGTAATTCAGTTTTTATCACTTATTACAATGTGCAGCACATAATGGAGAGTCAATATTTGTTAAACTAGGCTTAACTGAAAGTGTAAGTTTAAAAATCTCCCTTGGGTTATTAGTAGTACCACTAGAAATTATATTATATTATACTATATTATATTATTTATTATTTTATTTTTGCCAGATTGGAGTGCAGTGGCAAGCTCACAGCCACCACATCCTCGACCTACTGGGCTCAGGTGATCCTTCTGCCTCAGCCTTTCAAGTAGCTGAAACTACAGGCGCACACCACCCACTAATTTTTTGATTTATTGTAGAGACGAGGTCTCACCAAGTTGCCCAGGCTGGTCTCAAACCCCTGAGCTCAGGCAGTCCTCTTGCCTTGGTCTCCCAAAAGTGCTGGGATTACAGGCTTAAACTGTCATGCCTGACTATATTATACATTTTAATGTCACCCTTACTATGCTCTGTGCAGTCACTTATTTCTCTGCAATCTTCTAATAAGTCAAAGTAATTTTCACCATAAGTTAAGCATATAAGGAGTCACCTTTATTTTTTCCATGGCATTAAGGCAGCATTTAGTATTATTTAGTTTTTTAGTTTTTTTTTTTAAGCAGATTCTCATTCTGTCACCCAGGCTGGAGTGCAGTGGTATAATCGTGGCTCATTACAGCCTCAACCTCTTGGGTTCAGGCAAATCCTTCTGCCTAAGACTTGCAAGTAGCTGGAACTACAGGAATGTGTCACCATGCCTAGCTGATTTTAAATTTTTTTTTAGAGACGAAGTCTTGCTATGTAGGCTTGAACTCCTGGGCTCAAGTAATCCTCCCACCTTGGCCTCCCAAAGTACTGAGATTATAGACATAAGCCACTGTACCCAGCAGAATTTAGTATTATTAACAAAGTATGTATGTTATTTTGTGCTAAATTTTTAATATGGAAAAGTCATTTCTGTTTTCTCATGAAAATGACAGCAAAGGCAGTACTGTCTGAGATAACATTAACAGCTGAATCCAAATACATTTGGTTACATAATTTTGAAGGAATCTAAGATTCATATTCTTGTCATCTATTTTTTATAGTTTCAAATTAATAGCACATATAGAAATGGATAATTTAATAATGACAAAAGATTTAATTCTGGTTGTTATTAGAAAGAACTCAGTTAACTTTAACCTTTAAAAACAAATATAAGAGCTGCAGAAAATGAACCTTGTGATTCTGTTTTTACAGTGAGGACATACCAAAAAATTAATTGCTGCACACTTTGTCTCCCAATAGTTCTGTTTTTCATTTCTATCATCTCCTTCATACCTTTAAAACTTGACAGAAATATAGTCATGAACATTTAACTTTTCATGCATGAATAAGATTTTCGTTATATGTTAATTTGTATCTTCTTTACAGCTTGGTTTATGATACAAAAGACAAAATTGACACCTGTGTAACCACTTCTACTTTTCTTTTAAAGTCATAAGCTGTTGGCATATTTTTTAATTGAGGCAAAAGTCACATAACCTAAAACTTAACTTTCTTTTTTTTTTTTTTTGAGTTGGAGTCTCACTCTGTCACCCAGACTGGAGTGTAGTGGCTGCTCCTGGCCACCGCAGCCTTGACCTGCTGGGCTCCGGCGATCCTTCCGCCTCAGCCTTCCAAGTAGCCAGAATTACAGGCATGCGCTACCACGCCCGGCTGATTTTTTTGATTTATTGTAGAGATGAGGTCTCGCTGCCCAGGCAGGTCTCGAACCCGCGGGCTCAGGCAATCCACTCACCTCAGCCTCCCAAAGGTGCGGGATTACAGGCTGAGACACCAAGCCCGGCTAAAACTTAACTTTCTTAAATGAACAATCCAGTGACATTTAGTACATTTACAAAGTTGTGCAACCGTCAACTCTAATTCCAAAATATTTTTCTTGTTCCAAAAAGAAACCCTGCACACATTAAGCAATTCCTTTGCATGACCCCTTGCCTCATTCTCTGTTAATTCTTTCAGTTTTCTATAGATGTACCTATTCTGGATACTTCATATAAATAGGATCTTACACTATATGGCCTTTTGTGTCTGGTTTCTTTCACTTAGAATAATGTTTTCAAACCCCATTCACCTTTGCAGCATATATCAGTACTACTTTACTTTTTAATGTCTGAATAATATTCCATTGTGTGTATATATAATATATATATTATATATATGTATATATATAATATGTACATATATATGTATATATAAATATATATATATTTAAACTCGTGTATTCATTCACCTGTCCACTTTTTGGCTACTGTGAAAAGTGATTCTATGAATATATACAAGTATCTTTTTGAGTACCTGTTTTGATGAATTAATATATTTTTGACAAGGTTGCAAGAGTAAGTCACCTGCATTTTTAAAAACTATTTGCAAATTTGACTGAATATTACAGTCAGTTAACTTGTTTATCTTGTGATGTCTCTAAAGAAATAACATTTCCAAACTTTGTGTACCCTTTTTCTCTTGAAACTGACCATACTTTTTCCTGAAAAAAGTGTCAGGACCGACAGTCATGGGGCAATTCAATTCTATTGTTCATATCTGTTGAAACAATCTCCATGAAAATCAATTTCTATTATATGTCAGGTATTACATTCAGAAATACATTTCCCTTTAAGAAACTTATAGATATTGGGAGAGATACTCAAATCACATATTATAAAAACTACTTAGGATGCTTCCATGCCTGAAAGTTTGCCCAGAGTGGTGGGAAGGAGCACCAAATCCAATCTAGGCAGGCTCAGTCATGTGCCTCAGAAATAAACCTGAACACTTTTCAAACATTACAAAGGTAAAGTAAAAATTTTCTGAGCAAATTCTCCTTCCATCTTACTTCCTGGAGCCAGATAATGCACCCTTTAAAAATTCTGTGTGTGTGTAAGAAGACATATATTTGGACTGAATATCACACCAACAAATACATCTGTAGGTATATAAATCTTGAAATAAAATCAAATTATACATACTCTTTTATGAAATGCCTTTTGCACTTAACTACTGTGATTTCATTCCTTAGACATATTGATGAGCTGAGCCTGAAGGTTTGTGAGTGAGTTTGGTGATGAAAAATGTGAAGGTATTTTATGTAAGGAACAGTTGGAGGGGTAAATGTGTGAGGATGAGAAAAATCATGGCATGTCTAGATACACCTCTAGATAATTTAGTCCTTCTGTAGAGGGAAATAGAAACTAGTGTCTAAACTTAATAAAGTTGAAAGTAGAAAAGGCTGATAAGTCTAGACAATCTGTAACTTACTTTTTATGCTTTTGCATTTTCATTTGTTACTTCTTACGTTTTTCTTCTAGATTTCTTAGTGAAGCCTCATTTAAGACAAACTTTGATTTTCCCCAGAAGTAACTATTTTGTCTTGTTGGTTTGCTTATTTATTTGCTTACCCAGATATAGTACTTAATTGGGCACAATTGCCTAAAACTTCAATCTAGTCCAACATTGTGCGATAATTTTAGCCTAAGCACTGTGATGGAGTGCTGGTGGTAAAAAACATACAGAAAACCTCATGTCTTAATGAGATCACAGTCTGATGTATGACCTATAGATAATAGATGGATATAGATATTGTATGGATAATTCAGAACTTTACATCATGATCATCAGTCTCCAGACTGTTGAGGTCAGGGAGAGTTTCTTAGAATAAGCAAATACAAATTAAGGTATGAGGCATAGGCAGAACATTCAGGAAAAGGGTCAAGCAAAATAAAGATTGTTAGGTTTAGAAAAACACAAGCAGACTGTCAGGGATTTCTGACAAGATGGCAACAGAACAAGTCAGACTGTGAGAGTCTCTGCAAAATCGAGTGTCCTTAAAGACTCTCTGCATGGGTGGGTGTGTGACAGTGGGTGAGTGAAAGGCCATCTGAGGGGAGATTCAGGTTCATGCACCTGGGTCTTTCCTCTGGAAGTGACTGTAACCCCCACCGCCCTGAGATTGGAGCCCCCATGCACAGGATCATCTGCTGTTCTCGGGGCTCTCCTGAGAAGAGGCAGTGGAGAGCAGCTGATCCTCACTACCTGGTGTCCAACCCACACCATCACCAGTGACAGCAGAGTGGCACAAGCCCCAGGATCTGTGGAGAGGGCAGGTTGTGGAAAGCTGGAAAGAAGCCCCACCACCTATGAGGAAAGGCCAATCAGTGCCATTTTCTCTGTCCTGGGACCAGGCAAAGACCCGCATTGCCTCACCCAGCTCTGCCCAGCCTCCAACCTGGGACCTAAAGGTTATCTCCTCATCAAATTTGTAGTGACAGACACCCCTTCCCCATGCTAGAACAGGCACAGACACGTCAGATCTGAGGGGGAGACTTGACAGCAGCAACAGCAAGCCAGGTGAGTCCAGATCTGATCCACCCTCCTCCCATAGTAGTCCATGGGGCATCTGACCCATGCTGAAAGCAACCCTATCAGCCTGCACTGAGAGCAGAGGAAAACTGAAAGGAAGTTGGAGTTATAGGAACGACCTCAGAGAGAGTTTTGCTTTTTGTTTTTGTTTGCTTGTTTGTTTTGCTTGGTTTTCTGTTTGTCTTTTGTTTTAGTTTTTTTCTCTTCTCTCTTTCTGTTTTTGATTTGCAAGATAAAAAAGTGTGGAATAATATTTAAGAGAGACAAATGGTCTGACAGTGTGGATTTGAAATATCAAGACTATAGTTTAAAAGAGTGGTTAGTCAGGTTCAGTGGCTTAGCACTTTGGTGTAATCCCAGCACGTTGGGAGGCCAAGGTGAGTGGATTGCCTGAGTCCACAGGCTTGAGACCAGCCTGGGCAACTTGGTGAGACCTCGTCTCTACAATAAATCAAAAATTAGCTGGGTGTGGTAGTGTGTGTCTGTAGTTCCAGCTACTTAAAAGGCTGAGGTAGAAGGATTGCCAGAGCACAGCAGATCGACGCTGGGGTGGCCATGAGTGTGCCACTGCACTCTAGCCTGGGCAATAGAGAGACTCCAACTCAAAAAATAAAATAAAGCAGTTAACAGGTCATTACAGTACTCTAGTTGAGAGAATATGTGATCTGAAAAGAGATGTGGATGTGAAAGAGAGAAAAAGGAACTGAATTAGCAAATGGTTTAGAATTAAAATCAGATGAGCTAAGTGAAAAGAAAAAGAAATGTTAAGAGAAGAGGAGAAGCAATGGATGTAATCTAGATTTTTAGTTTTGGTTTAGGGGAAAATGCCTGTGCTGAGCCTCCAGATCTGCATCCAATGGACAGATGGTTCAGAAGTTTGAGGGTAGTTTAAAACTAGAGAAACAGACTTGGAAATAATCTGAGGAGATAAGTGAAGCCATCATTCAGAGAGAATCTATGAGATAAGAAGAGTTGAGGATGGAAGTATGTGACAGGAGAGTAGTTAGCTTATGAAAAAGAATGCCAAATAATGACCAAAATATTAAAAATAGAAACATAAGTGAGTGCCATGGGATTCCAGGAGGAGGACAATCATGCATTATAGAAAGATGTAAAGACTGAAGACCAAGAGTTATCCTTTAAAAATTCCCCAGTTGCTGTGAATTTTTAGGTAAATTCCAAATAGTCAACCACTGATAAAGATAATGATATGACACAAATAATAAATAAAGATGAATAATGTGATGGTAAATTTTATGTTGCAACTTGACTGGGTCATGGATGCCCAGATATTTGGTTAAACATTCTGAGCTTTTCTGTGAAGGTGTTTCAAAATGAGATTAACATTTGATACAATAGACTGAGTAAAGCACATTAATGTCCTTAATGTGGTTGGGCATCATTCAATCTATTGTAAGTCTGAACAGGAAAAAGAGGAGAATAAAGGAGAATTTTCTCTTGCTTTGTCTTCAAGACATTGGTCTTCTCTTGTCTTTGAGCTGTGACTTGGGTTGGGACTTATACTATCACCTCTTCTGGTTTTCTAGCCCTTAAACTTGTACTAAAACTATACCATTGGATTTCCTAGGTCTTACCCTTTGCAGATCATGAAACACTGCAGTTTCCATAACCATATGAACCAATTTCTTAGATCTCCTTATGTCATTCAGATATACATATATGTCCTGCTACTTTTGTTTCTATGGAGAACACAGGTTTATACAGATTTTGGTACCAAGAATGGAGTGTTACTGTAAAAACGTACCTAAAAATGTGAAAGCAACTTTGGAACTGGATAATGAGTAGAAACTGGGAAAATTTTGATAATCTTGCTAGAAAAAAGTCAAGGTTGCTGTGAAGAGACTGTTTTAAAGGTGCTTATGGTGTGGACCCAGAAAGAGGAGATCTATAGATAAAGCTTTCCTCTTCTTAAAGAATACATAAATAATCATGAACAGAGTGTTGGTAGAAATATGAATGGTAAAGGACATTCTGGCAAGGTCTCAGATGAAAATAAGAAATATGTTATTGGAAAATGGAAGAAAGGAGATTTTGGTTTTAAAGTGGCAAAAAACTTGGCTGAATTGTGTTCATGTTCTAGTGTTTTATAAAAGGTAGAACTTTTTTTTTTTTGAGTTGGAGTCTCATTCTGTCACCCAGACTGAAATGCAGTGGCCACTCCCAGCCACCACAGCCTCAACCTGCTGGGCTCTGGCGATCCTTCTGCCTCAGCCTTCCAAGTAGCTGGAACTACAGCCGCGTGCTACCACACCTGGCTAATTTTTGATTTATTGTAGAGATGAAGCCTCACCAAGTTGCCCAGGCGGGTCTTGAACCTGCGGGCTCAGGCAATCCACTCACCTCAGCCTCCCAAAGCATGGGATTACAGACTGAGCCACCGAGCCCGGCTTGAAAGGTAGAATTTGTAAATAATGAAACTGAATACTATCTGAGGAAATTTTTTTTTCCTATTTCTTTTTTTTTTTTGAGTTGGAGTCTCACTCTGTCGCCCAAACTGGAGTGCAGTAGCACACTCATGGCCACTGCAGCCTCAACCTGCTGGACTCAGGCAATCCTTCCACCTCATCCTTCCGAGTAGCTGGAACTATAGACACGTGCCACCATGCCCAGCTAATTTTTTGATTTTTTTTTTTTGTAGAGATGAGGTCTCACCAAGTTGCTCAGGCTGATCTCGAACCCCCAGGTTCAGGCAATCCTCTCACCTCAGCCTCCCGAAGTGCTGGGATTTATAGGCGTGAGCCACTACACCCGACTCTGAGGAGATTTTTAAGTAGAGTGTTGAAGAAGTGGCTATGCTCCTCCTGACTGCTTATAGTAAAATGTGAGAAGAGAGAACTAAATCTAAGGAGAAATTGGCAAACTAAAGGAACCAGAACTTAATGACTTGAAATATTCTTGGCCATCCATATTTTGAAAAATGAGAAAGTGTATTGGGAAGAAAATGCTCCAGGTGTGGTCAAAGAACCACTTGATATGGATATTAGTATAAGTGTGAACTACAGACCTAGTAGTTTCTCCAAAAGAAACACTGTTAGTTTGAAGTGAAGGGAACAGAGATGGGTCAAAATGAAGAGCGGCTCTCAAATTTACTAGATGTTACAGGCTTGGACCATAGAGCTATTTATCTGTGAATACACATTAGTCTTTAAGATAAGCAAAGACTGACTCCAAAAGTGATTCAGAGATCACCAGTACTGCCTCAAAGGGTGCACATGGGGACATTTTCTTAGTTTCATCAGGCCAGATATCAGCCACTTAGAGCCTCGGGGGCACAATCCCTGCCTGGCAGAGCTGTGGAGGTAGACCTACCTCCCCAATAGGTCCAGAGGGCAGAGCATCAAATCCAAGATTATTCTTGAGCCTTAAGCTCCAATGATATTTGCCTTGCTGTTTTAGACTTGCCTGAGACCTGTCACCCCTTGCTTCCTTCCGATTACTCCCTTTTTGAATGGAATGCCTATCCTATGCCTGTCCCACACTATATTTTGGAAGCACATGGCTTGTTTGGTTTCAAAGGTTCATAGATGGGGAAGAAGTTTGCCTCAGATTGAATCCTACCTCAAACCTCACCCATTTCTGATTTAGATAGCATTTATATAAGACTTTGGACTTTAGATTTTCAAGGAATGCTGGAATGAGTTAAGATTTTGGGGACTAATGGGATGAAATGAATGTATTTTGCATGTAAGAAGAACATGCATTTTGGGGGCCCAGGGTGAAATGTTATGGACTACATATTTGTTTTTCTTTCAAATTAATGTTGAAACCCTACCAATGTGATGGTATTTGGAGGTTGCACCTTTGGGAGTAATTAGATTTAGATGAGTTTTTTAAGGGTGAGCCTCCCATGATGGGATTAGTGTCCTTATAGGAAGAGGAAGAGACCAGAACTCTCTCTTTACCATGTAAAGACACAGTAAACAGGCGACCATCTGCAAGGTGGAAAAGGACTCTTATGGGAACTCGGGCCATGCTGGCATCCCAATCTCTGAGTTGCAGCTTCCAGGAGAAAATAGATGTGAGTTGCTTAAGCCACCAAATTTATAGTATTTGTTATAGCAGTTCAAGCAGAATAAGGTAGCTAGTATTTACTAGGACTTGCCAATACCAGTCAGAGCTCTAAATGTTTTATGGGACTTATCTCCCAGCCTCTTCATTTGGACTTGAACTCCTTTTAGACCTATTTTTTAGATGTCACCTGGAATACTCTATGGTCCTTGAAAATTATAGTCTTGCTTCTGACACATTTTTCTTCTGTTTAGTTAGTCTGAAATATACAGTGGTTATTTTCTGTTTTTTATACTATTTTCTTTCTCTTTTTGAGTTAGTGTTTAGAGGATACCTTTGTATCATTGCACAATAAACACACATTGTTTTAGTTTATGGAAATGCAATATTGTATGGCAGGGGTCATTTTAAACTGTCAGAATTTTTACTTTTTTCTTTTCCCCTAAAAACACACAATTCTATCCCATCTACCTCACATCATTTTATTTAAATGAAGTAAATGTTTGTGCTTTAAAATCTTCCTTCTGAGTTTATGAACATAATTGATATTTGTTTTCTTACTCTTCTCTTTCAAAAGTAAAATGATTATTAAAAACTTTACAAAATTCTCCACACATTTATTATTTTTTTCTTAATTTTGTATTGCTTATAGCTAGCTATTAATTGAAACCACTTGAAATAGCGTTGACTATGGAGACTAAAACAGTAATCTCCAGATTAAAGGACAAATGTGTAGGAATATTTTCCTTCAAATTGATGCTGAACATGAGAGAATATTCAAGTTTCTTAAGTTATCTAAAGAGCATATATGATGAAATTCTAGTTAATGAGATAAAATTGGTTTTTCTAAAGCCATTGTGACAAGAATCTAAGGCCTGAAATAAATGTAATAACTAACCTTTGAAACTGGCTCAACTTCCCATAGAACTAATGGTTGCGGTTTTGTCTTTTTAAAAAACAAACATCGAAATCAACCCTTTAGTCTTAAGCTTGGGACTTATATTTGTCTTATCTGAGTTTCCTTCTCAGAAAACCAGCTCTCAGGTATCCTATATTATCAAGAAACTGAAGCTCACCAGATCACCCCATCTAGACCCCTCCCTAATTCCCGTTTATTAAATCCTATTCCATATGCCTCTCTAATTCCTGTTTACAAACTTCTCTTCCTTACTCTTCTCTAATTCCTGTTTTCTAATTTTCTGCCTCATAATAAAAACCCCTAACTGCAGTGAGATGAGGAGACATTTGAGATGGAATCTCCTGTTCTTCTCAGTTGATAACATGAATAAAAAGCCTTCTTCCCTGGCAATATCCATCTCAGGAATTGACTTTCTGTGTGGTGAGCAACAGGACCTTGACAAAACCCCTGACATTTTGGTAGCACTTTGACTAGATCAGACTCATGTTATTCATGTGAAATATGAACTAATAGCAAAATATTAAAAAATGTTTCACAGAATGCTTACAAACAGCCCGAAGGTATATTTTTCCTGATGGTCAGAATCAGTCTGCTGATTTTGTTTTGAGTATTGTGTCACTTTTGACATCATCTAGTGAGATCACTTCTGTCAGCCTCCGTCTTATCTCTCTGAATTTTTAATGTTTGGTGTTACTTCGCATAGTGACATTGGTTCCTTCAAATTATAGGACAGAGCAATTTTCCTACTGGAACCTCCTCAACATATGGTCCTGATATTTAGTTTGGTGTACTCCTAATTTGAAATGAATTCTTGGTCTCGATATTTGAATGTGTTCTCGCTACAGTCTGCAGCCTCCTGTCTCAAATTAGTAGGTTGTTCCCATACACCCAGGGTCTGTTAGGGGCTTCTTTCTTGCATGCTGTTTTTTAATAGGAGGTATTTAAATTAGTTTAGTTGCACAGATATTTACTGAGCTAGATTCAAGACGTTACCTGGGTTGCCACAGAGATCTGAAATGGATAAAACAAAATCATTGACCTCAAAGAGTTCATAATTTGTTAAATGATTTTAATACAGTGTAAAGTTTGTGTATTAAGATTCATACAAAAATTCATACTAAAGATAGGCTGGGTGCAGTGGCTCAAGCCTGTAATTCCAGCACTTTGGGAAGCCGAGGCAAGAGGATTGTCTAAGCTCAGGGACTTGAGACCAGCCCAGCAACTTGGTGAGATCTTGTCTCTACAATAAATCAAAAAATAAACTGGGCATGGTAGTGCACTCCTGTAGTTCCAGCTACTTGGAAGGCTGAGGCAGAAGGATAGCCTTAGACCAGCAGGTTGAGTCTGCGGTGGCCGTGAGGGTGCCACTGAGCTCCAACCTCAGGGATGGAGTGAGACTTCAACTCCAAAAATAAATAAATAAATGAGAGATCACATCTAGTTTAGAAGATAAAGAATAGCTTAATAGAGTAAGAACACAATGCTTGAGATTTGTCTACTTCCCCGCCTTCCCTCTCCTTCCGTTATGGAGCTTCAGTTAAAAAATAATAAGGGCTTAAACAAGATAGAGAAAATAAGGATTAGAGGAGAGAGGAAATACCAGAGTTATATTTTGGAGATAGGATCTAAAGATGATTTGCCAGAACTTAAGAGATGATGGAGAAAGAAGCACTGAAAATGACTCAGCTATAATGAACATGAAGGTATAAAAAAAAATGAAATTCTCATTACTGGCAAAGAAGGTCTCCTTTAGGGGAGAAAGTCATTAAATTAGTTTAGAGTACGTTGAATGTGTAGTTCAGACAGGTGATTGAGGGAACAACAGCCGAGAAACAGTTAAGAACGTGAGTCTGAAGTCCAGATACAGGACTGGGACAGAGATGTAGATTTAGAGTCATCTGTATAGAAGTGATGATCAGAGCTAAGAAGTGAATAAGACTTTTGAGGAAAGAATGATAGAGAGAAAAGAGGAACTTGGGAAAGAATGACAATTAGGAAGTAGTTAATTAGTAAGTGTTCTCAAACACAACAGAAATCCTGTACCTGAAGGATTAAACTTCATCTAGATGCTGAAAAGGCAAACATTTTCCTCCGTGCTTTCGCATGTCAGTCATTTGCTAAAATTACAGATATCAATGTACATGTGTTTCAATTGATATTTCTGCTTTATTACTTAGCCATCGTCTGAGTGTCTTTTGCGATCTGATCTGCTTTAATAATAATCGGTGGTGTCAAGCATAAAAATGAATTCTTTTGAGAGTACAGCATATTTAATATATACTTAATACTGAAGTTCATCAGAGATGATTAGACATATGCTTTGGTGTCTATCTACTGACTTCAAAGCATCTTAAATGTGTTTCAGCTTCTTGCTAGATTAAAGGCTTCCCTTTCTTTTTTAACTCACTGACTATGATGAACAAAGGATGGAATCGAAATTATAAAAAAGGAACATTAAAGAACTATGGTCAAAATATAAACAATAAAATATAGTTTAAATCATTTTTTATCTGTTTCTCCTTGCTTTTCTTTTAATATGCTATTCCTTTAAATATTGGGAGTCAGTGACGTGTTTAAAGAAACCAACTCTGTAAAAATCTATAAAACATGTAATTTAGAAGTGCTGACATATTTAAAGAGCATTTATTTGCTTTATAAATTTATTCAGCATTGCTAGCTTGGGGCATTTAAGCATTTATTGACAAATCCTTAACTATTTTCTGCAGATGACAGGGTATTGAGGCTTAAGATGACAACACAAAGCAGCCTCAATGGAAGTTATTCTGTCTGCAGTGTCTACCCTCCTGTCTCTGGAGCCTTGCTAACTACATCACAGCTTGGGTCCCCTATTCCTATCTATTCTTCAGCCTCTTTCTCACTTTGGGTTTTTGTTTGAGTTGTCTACTAGGTTCATTTCAGCATTGCATCCTGCTTCCACAACAAATATATTTCTGAATAGTGGCCTTTAAAGTTACCTCTTGTGTTGGAATCTAGGTTCTCTTTTTATTTAGGACTTCCATAGAATTCTGTGGTGACCAGTTTTCTTCAGGGCTTGGTCTCTACTGTTCTGGCTCCCATGCTGGGCCCCATTCAGAATGATCCTACACAAGGAACTTAATGTTCCTCATTCCAGTTGTAGAGTAGGAAGCACTCTAGGAAGCACTTTTTTCCCCCTCTATTTATTTTGGTTTATCCAATTGAGGCCCTGTAAATTAGACTAACAAAAGACAGATACAGGAGAAAAGCAAACAAAAGTTCATTAACAAGCCCATCACACTTACACATGGAGCACTCACCAGTAACTCAAAGGGGTCATTAGAACTTGGGCTTATGTGGTGGTGCCTGTCTGTAGTTCCAGCTACTTGGAAAACTGAGGCGGAAGGATCACCTAAGCCCCAACAGGTTGAGGCTGCGGTGGCTGTGAGCATGCCACTGCACTCCAGCCTGGGCTACAGAGTGAGACTCCAACTAAAAAAACAAAACAAAACAAAATAAAACCCCAAAAAACTTGGGCTCATGAAGCATCTTAACAAAAGAACAAAAATGATTAGAGACCTGACAAGACAAGGGGAAATTATTTAGAGTTTCTCAGTGTGGCAAATTGTGGAAAGGCTAATATGTAAGGAAATTAATGGTACCTGAGGGTTGTTTTAGCAAGATTTGTTATGTAAATCTAGCTGGTACCATCTTCAGGTTGATAAGGATCTAGAGTTGCCTCTAGTGATTAACTTCTGTTCTCTCTGGAGAGAGGAAAGGGTAGACTCTACACATTTATGTCTTGCTTTTAGCAAATGGAGGAGGACAGAGAACATTTCTTTTATCTGCTTCTTCTCAACTGTCTTTAGTTCAAAAAAATTGTGACACAGTGGCATATCTTGGGGGTGGCATATTTTGCTACTCTTCACAAGCTATTTGCAAGGACTTGAACATTACTGTATGTACTATATGAATTGTACAATAAAATATGTCTGAAACTGCATGGAAGTAAATGGGAAGATCAGATTTGATCATATTATTTTTACTCCTGTTCAATTTTTCAAGATTACAACTATTATCTAGACTAATATTTTCTATATACCTTGTTTTGTAAAAAAAATCACCCAAGTGTTTGGTAACATAACCCAGGTCTCTTTCTGGAGATTCTGATTCAGTGGGTCTGGAACTGGACCCTGGATTGTGTTTATTTAAGTGGAACCCTAGCTCCTTGCTATTCAAAATGTATGTGTTATACCAGCACTGACATCACTGAAGGTTTGTTAGAAATGCAGACTTGGCAGGAGGGAGGGACATACCTCATCAACAAGGGTACCTGCATAATCAACGTTTGTACCTGAATTGTACCCCATATCTTTATAATAAAAAAAAGAAAGAAAGAAAAAGAAATGATGTAATAAAGAAAAAAAAAAAAAAAAGAAATGCAGACTCTGGATGTGCCAAGCATGCATTACCAGTGTTCACCTGAGCCACTTAGTATTTTCTGGAACAGCCTTGTGAAATAAAATCATGCTCCTTTCTGGGACAAACAGCAGGTTTATTCACCTCTTGCTGTAAAATGATAGGTTCTCCAAGACCAATGTTACTAGCATCCACCTATACCCTCCTCCACATTGCTTCCACAGAACTTTAAAAGCAGGTGCTAACGCTTAGGCTGCATGCTGTAGTGTAAGTAATAAAGTTCTTTATTTCTGACCTGGAAGTACCATGTCTTTTACCAGTATTAGTTGAAATAGCTTCAGTCAATAGCTTTTATTATCTACACTAATTTGTGTGTGGCTTGATGTTTTATTCTTTTGGATTATCTTCCCATTTTGTTTTTTCGAATGTAGAAAGCTAATCCTTGCAATAACTTCCTGATAACTCATACCGAGAAGAAATGAGGGGTGATTTGCAATGAGAGGGCAGTGGCATCTGCTCTCCAGAATTGTCAGTGCCCCCACGCGAAACTGTGGCAGTACTTCTGCTACTCAGGGGGACCCTGATGGGGTAGGTTGCTCTAGCAGTCAGTATGTTACCCATCTAAAGCACACTTACTGTGATTCACTCATGTTAGGGGCTAAATCCGGGAGAGTTCTGGGAAGGTGACTCCTCAGTTAACCTTTACTGCAGTAAGATCATTTGAAGAGAATGGAAGAGGTAAGGCTACTAGGCTTTAGCCCACTCCTCTCTTCTTCATTTCCTCCTTCCCTCTCTCTAACCTTAGCTCTGCTTTTGAGTGTATTTGGGTATCCTAGAAGTACATTATAAGAATAAGATTATTGTTACACACACACAAAGGGAAAAATAACAATTAAACAAAAAATATTCTTTTTTTTAATGATGAAAATCATAGTTTTTGTTGAGTACTTTCAAGCTGGTGGTAAGCACTTTATGTGTATTATTATTATTATTACTATCATCATCGTCATCATCATCAATCACATTTACAGCAGCCTTATCAGGTAGATGTTTTTTAACCCCTACTTTACAGATAAAAACACTGAGGCCAAGAGGGTTGATTATTTGCCACGTCAGTCGAATGGCAGAGCTGGCAATTTCATCTGGGCTGTCTGATCCAAAATCTACACACTGAACCACTATGATTTAGTGACTCTGTGTTTGCTTAGCACTTCCCAGTCACTCTTCCCAGCTAAGACAAATCTCCAAGCTGTGGCAAGCATAAATGGTTACACTGGATGGAGTAGGCGGCTGGGAGCCCTGTCACAGGGGACCCTGGGAAATGGCACCGGTGGACCTAAAAGGCCAGTTGAAGGAATTCTCGGGAAATGCTGTAAGAAAGAGGCTGGTGGGTCTCTTCAGAGATGTAATGAGGAAATTCTCACCCCACACTACCTTAGTGCCTGGGAACTTAGGGTGGAATTGAAGCCACTGTTAACATAAGAGGCCATTTCTACTTACAGATTTGGACTCATAATATCAGTAAGGGTGCCTGATCCCAATCCAGGCAAAATGAGGTCCAATGGGAGGCCCAAACTTCACCTGTACATAGGTTACTTATGTACCCAATTCTGACTTGCACCTCACATCTTTAAAATAAGAAATAAAATTAAAAATAACTTAATCAAGAGAGCAGGGAGACAACCCACAGACTGGGAAAAAGTATTTGCCAACACCAGGTCAGACAAAGGCTTAACATCTTTGATCTACAAGGAACTCAAATGTGCTGAAAAGAAAAAAACAAACAACCCCATTATAAAATGGGCAAAAGACATGAACAGACACTTCACAAAGGAAGACATCCGAGCAGCCAACAGACATATGAAGAAATGTTCAACCTCACTAATCATCAGGGAGATGCAAATCAAAACCACACTGAGATACCACCTAACTCCAGTCAGAATGGCAATTATCAAAACTCAAGGAATAACAGCTGCTGGAGAGGGTGTGGAGAAAAGGGAACACTTCTACACTGTTGGTGGGAGTGTAAACTAGTGCAACCTCTGTGGAAAGCAGTGTGGCGATTCCTAAAAGCTTTAAATATCAACCTCCCATATGATCCCACAATCCCCCTACTGGGAATATATCCGGAAGAACACAAATCACTCTATAAAAAAGACACCTGCACATGTATGTTTATCTCAGCATTGTTCACAATAGCAAGAACCAGGAAGCAACCATGCTGCCCATCAAAAGAGGACTGGATTTAAAAAATGTGGTACATATAAACAATAGAATACTATGCAGTCATAAAAAAGAACAAAATCATGAATTTTGCAGCAATCTGGATGGAACTAGAGTCTATAATACTGAGTGACCTCTCACAAAAACAAAGGTCCTAGTATCACATGTTCTCACTCATATAATGGACCTTGAACATCCAACCTAATACTATAAGAAAATGACCGACAGTAGTGGGAAACCATGGGGGGGGATGGGATTAACGAGCAAATATGCAAATATCTGTCTGGGGATGGGGAAGCACCTCTTATCAATAGGGTGCCTGAATGAAACGTATCTGTATACCTAACCCCTAACTGTACCCCACAACATCATAACAAAAATATTGATTAAAAAAAAAAAAAGAAAAAAGAAACCAAATCTTACTTAGCTGGGGAAAAAAATAAATAAAAATAACTTAATCAATACTCATTTTAAGCCACTAAATTTTAGAATTACTTATGATGCAGCATTTTTGTGGCAGTAGATAACTTCCACAACATGTATAGATTGAAGAACTACAGTTTTTAAGAAATATGTGATGGAAGCATGATGAGCAGATCTACTTTATCTAGTAAGGAGTGAATAAGAGGAAATACTTCATGCGTTTGCATTGCCAAGTTTGGTCACATTCACTTCTAGGAATCCTCCTACCTGTCAAACCAAGTTGACTTTTAGGGTTAAGTAGTTAAATGAAGGCTCAAATGAGGCCAACAGTTTAAGGAGGAAGAAAATGGCCCATGTTAATCCAGTCACTATACTCTGAGTAATCACCAGTGTTTCCATGCTCTTTGGGTCTTGTGTGCTGATGTAATGTACTTTCATTCAGCTTTTCATCCTGTGATACACTTGTAGCACCCATCAGTAATGCCAGTCCTCTTCTTAGTTAATTTGCAAGAAAAGAGCAGAAATTCCTTCTGTGGTTTCCCAGAAACTCAGACACATTCGAATTGAGTCAATGCCGCTCTTTTACAACACTATAACATTAACACAGTCCTAATTTTTTCTTACCTGTCAAGTGGGGGTATCCATAGCATTTACCTTGTCAGGTTGTCATAAGTGCTTAGCAATGATTGGCATTTGCCAGACATTTAGGAATGTTAGTTGCTGTTGTTATTGAATATTGTGGCAAAGAACTTGAGGTCTGGTGAGATAGGTCTAACTTGATTAATAGTATCCATCATTCAGGTCTGAAGGAGTAAAGATGAGGCTCGTTACTCCAGGCACCCACATGATACCTCTCTGCCAGCACTCAGTGAAACCTTCTGGACCTGACAGCAGGAGCTAGTGAAAGGGCAGAGAACTGTGATTATAACAACAAGCAACATGCATTGAGTTCTTCCTATCTGCCTGGTACTCATTCAAGGATTTTGTTATATTAGTCATTTAATTCTTGTAATTATCTTATGAAATACATATGAAATTGCTTTTGAATGGAATCCCCTTTTACAGATGAAAAAACAGAGGCGGACAGCTTAAGTAACTTGCCTAAAGTCATACTCATAGCAAGTGGCATAACAAAAAATATTCTTAACGAACATAGTCTTAAATCTCCTTTGATTGCCAATACTAGATTTTGCTTCCCATGACTAAATACATGTGTCCTTCATTACTTCAGACATAGCTAGAAGAACAGTAGGCATTAAATGGCTCAGGAGGAGTCCAGTTGGGAACCTGATGCAAGCCTACTAGTGCAGGGAATTTGTTTCTCATCAGGAAAACATTGTGTCCAATGTCTTCAATCTAAGAATGCTCCACAAGTTTGGAAATTAAAATGTCAAAATTTTTAGCCATTTTTCAGGAAAATCTTTTTTTTGAGTCGGAGTCTCACTTTGTCGCCCAGGCTGGAGTGCAGTGGTACCCTCACAACCACCGCAGCCTTGACCTGCTGGGCTTAGGTGCTCCTTCTGCTTCAGCCTTCCAAGTAGCTAGAACTACAGGTACGTGCCACCATGCCTGGCTAAGGAAATTCTTTTAAATGGCTTTGTTGTTGTTGCATATAGATACATACAAGGGGTTATGTTAGGCTTTTTTTAAAGGTCTGTACATTGTCATTGGAAATGTGTATGTGTTTGAAAAAAGTAGCAAAATGCATTTGGGAAATATTAATTCCATCCTGTGAATGGGCAGGACAAAAGAAGAAAATATTGTCCATACTGCCATGAGTATAAAATAGTTTCAGTGGTCAAAAGGGGTTTTTGGTTGACTAAGAGAATGTCATGGAATCATAATTTATTTTTAGTAGAGTTCAATGAAGGAAATTGCTTTTTGTATTAAATAATCAGAAAGGGGCTGTATTCCCAGCACTTTGTTAAGACTGAGGCAGGAGAATTGTTTGAGGCCAGGAGTTCAACACCAGCCTGGACAACATAGCAAGACCCCATTTCTCAAAAAAAAAATCTGGGGGTTGTAGCATATGTCTGTAGTCTTAACTACTTGGGAGTCTGAACAGGAGAATCAGTTTGGCCCAGGAGGTCAAGGTTATCCTGAGCTATGATTGCTCCACTGCACTCCAGTCTGGGCAGCAGAGCGAGACCTAGTCTTTATTAAAAAGTAAGGGTTATGACCAGGAATGGTAGTTCAATCCTATAATCCTAGCACTTCAGAGGTCCAAAATGGCAAGATTATTTGAACCCAGGAGTTTGTGACCAGACTAAGCAACATAGTAATATCTCACCTCTACAAAGAAATAAAAAAATTAGCCAGGCATGGTGGTACGCACCTGTAGTCCCAGCTTCTTGGGAGACTGAGGCAGAATGACCTCTTGAGCCCAGGGAGGTCGAGGTTGTGGTAGGCTGTGATCATGCCACTGTACTCCAGCCTGGATGACAGAGTGATATCCTGACTCCAAATACACACACACACACACACACACACACACACACACATACACAATCATTCCTAGTGCATTATGGGGTAAATAAGAAGATGAAGGACTTCCAAAAACATAGAAACAAAAATGAAAGACTACCATAGGCCCTGTAGAGAAACCAGAAAGCCTGCAGGCAAAACAGAAAGAAAAATTGAAGACTGTATATGACACAAATAGAAGCACCACTTCTTACATTATGAGAAGCTTTAGCAAGAATTTACAGACACATAGGTGGGAGGGGAAGCTCATTAAATTCTATACAACTAAAAACAAATCCAGCTGGGCACAGTGACTCACACCTGTAATCCCAGCACTTTGGGAGGCTGAGGTGAGAGGATTACTCAGCCTGGGCAACTTGGCGAGACCTTGTCTCTACAATAAGTCACAAAAAGTAGCTGGGTGTGGTGGTGTACATCTGTATTTCCAGCTACTTGGAAGGCTGAGGCAGAAAGATCACCTGAGCCCAGTAGGTCGAGGCTGCAGTGGCTGTGAGCATGACACTCACTCTAGTCTGGGCAACAAGAGTGAGATTCCAACTCAAAAAAACAAAACAAAACAAAACTCACCACACCAAGGCTATATAAAACCGAGGGAACCCTACAGTGTCTATGTCAGCCTTCTGCCAACCTCAAATAAGAATAAATCATTGGCCAGCTCGGTGGCTCAGTCTGTAACCCCAGCACTTTGGGAGGTCGAGGTGAGTTGATTGCCTGGGCCTGCAGGTCCAAAATCAGCCCTTGCAACTTGGCAAGACTTTGACTCTACAATAAAATAAAAAACCTTAGCCAGGTGTGGTGGCGCACGCCTATAGTTCCAGTTACTTGGAAGGCTGAGGTGGAAGGATCACCTGAGCCCAGCAGGTGGAGGCTGTGGTGGTGGCCTTGAGAGTGCTTCCAGCCTGGGCAATGGAGTGAGACTCCAACGGAGGAGGAGGAGGAGGGGGAGGAGTGAGGGGGGCGAGGAGGAGGAGGAACGCTTCCGACCACCGCAGCCTCGACCTGCTGGGCTCCGGTGATCCTTTCGCCTCAGCCTTCCAAGTAGCTGGAACTACAGGCATGGGCTACCACACCCAGCTAATTTTTAAAAATTTTTATTGTAGAGATGTGGTCTCGCCAAGTTGCCCAGGCGGGTCTCGAACCTGCGGGCTCAGGCAATCCTCCTCCTCCTCCTCCCCCTCTCCCCCTCCTCTTCAGTAGTTAGAGTCTCACTCCGTTGGCCAGGCTGAAGTGCAGTAGCACTCTCAAGGCCACCACCACAGCCTCCACCTGCTGGGCTCAGGCGATCCTTCTGCCTCAGCCTTCCAAGTAGCTGGAAATACAGATGTACACCACCACACCCAACTAGTTTTTGTGACTTATTGTAGAGACAAGGTCTTGCCAAGTTGCCCAGGCTGGTCTCAAACCTCTAGGCTAAGGCAATCCTCTGGTCTCGGCCTCTCAAAGTGCTAGGATTACACGTTGAGCCACTGCGCTGGGCGAGTGTGGTGAGTTTCTTAATCGCCAGCTGTGGCTACTGTGTGCTAGATATCTGCACAGGCTCAAGGTGTCCTGAGTGACTAGGGTGCCTTGGATAGTGGTGTAGCTGGGGTCTGGGATCAGACCTTCCCCACAACTGAGGTATTATATCAGATATAGTGGGCTTTGCTGTTGACCTCCAGCAAGGAGGTGGCATTTGCGAGACACAGCCAGTTGTGATGGTGGCTATGGGCTTTCTCCTTGACATGTGCTACTCCAAAAGGTGCCCAACCAATCTATCTGGTGGATGAGGTTCTAGAGATTACCCAAGTTCTCTATCTGTTTTGAGCTTTGTAGGGGGATGAGAGGGGAAAAGGCTCAATCTCCCCGCCTGTGTGCACCCTTGGCTACCCAGTGAGGCCTGGGAGAGAATTCCTGGCCACTGGGATAATACACTTCTGCAAGGTAGGTACAGAAGAGGTTACTGGGGGAAGGAGAGGTTGTTATGGCAACTGGTTTCCCCCACCAACGTAGCCTCAGGCAGCAATCTGGATTCAGAATGTTCTGACCAAAGTGTAGCCAGCCTCAGGTGTTCCCATGGCAGACCACCCTTGCCAGGAACAATCTGCCACATCAGAATTTGCCCTTGGGTCCCATTCCCTCAAAGGCCTGCTAGAAAGCAGAAGTCAGCAAGAGTTTAGTTCCTGGGATATAGCAACTGAAGTTATTCAGATCCTTTTTACCTTGCACCACTCCACATGGGTTTTGGGGAGCACAGCTGTGAGTAAGGCTGTTTCCTGTGAGGGACTGGAGTCCCTTATGGTTCAGAGACTCTTCCAAGTCAATGGCAGGGGCGCTGAATTCCAGAATTCCCCTTACTCACTTTCCCAACTGTGTCCACAGGTAGTCATGCTTTGTGCTGTGATTCAGGTGAGAGTCTGGCTAGTTCCAACCCAGGTCAATCGATTTTTCTCTGCTTTGCACTATGTGGTTATCATTACTTCTTTGATGAGTCATGTGCCTGATGTTTGTCCCTTTCCTCTCTGGGTGCTGAGGAAACCTTAGTTTCAAAGAAGGCAATACTGTTAACCTCTGGTGGAGGCTAAGAAATGTTTTATAAGTCAAATACTTCTTCTTTTATTAGTCGCAGATTTTACTGTACACTGATTTCTGTATTTTGCACCATTTATATCTCACATAAGTCTTGCTAGAATTTTTACTTTTTAAATCAGGAATTGAAATAAATATCAAATATTCTTAGGTTCAGATGCAATTGTTCTATGTATCTGCTTTATTTAAACATTCTTCATAAACAATTCCTGCAGCTCTTGAATTCATATTTTTGTGTTTTTGTTTGTTTGTTTTGTTTCTTTTTGAGTCGGAGTCTCACTCTGTCGCCCAGACTGGAGTGCAGTGGCACGCTCCACTGCAGCCTTGACCTGCTGGGCTCCAGCGATCCTTCCAAGTAGCCATCAAAGTAGCTGGAACTACAGGCATGTGCTACCACGCCCGGCTAGTTTTTTTGATTTATTGTAGAGATGGGGTCTCGCCAAGTTGCCCAGATGGGTCTCGAACCCACGGGCTCAGACAATCCACTCATTTCGACCTCCCAAAGTGCAAGATTACAGGCTGAGCCACCGAGCCCAGCAACAAAACAACATTTAAAAGACTATTCAGAACTGTCAGCTAAATAGTTTGTACCCCTTGAAACTAAGATTTATAAATGAAGGAGAAATAAAGTCTTTCTCAGATAAACAATCACTGAGGGAGTTTGTCATCACTAGTCTGACTCTACAAGAAACACTTAAAGGGGTTCTAATTATTGAAACAAAAGATCAAAACACACTAGCAGAAAAACACTGAAAATCACAAAGCTCACAGGGTTAATAGAATACCAACACACAGAGAGAGAGAGAGAGAGAGAGAGAGAGAGAGAGAGAGAGAGAGAGAAAGTAACCAAGTGACAATCAGCAAGATGAATGATATAGCACTTGATATATCATTGTTATTCTGCAACATAAATGGTCTCAATATCCCACTAAAAAGACTGGCAGCATGAATAACAAAACAAAACAAAACAAAATACACAATCCAAATATCTGCTGCCTTCAAGAGATCCACTTAACACAAAGATTCCTATAGACTCAAGATTAAAAGATGGGAAAAAAATTCCATGTAATTGAAAACCACCACCACCACTACCACCACCACCACTACCAATAACAAAAACAGGAGTATCCATCTCATATCAGATAAAACTGATTTTAAATTAACAGCCATAAAAAAGACAAAGATGGTTATTATATAACAATAATCAACCCAATAGGAAGATATAACAATTATATATATATATATATATATATATATATATATATATACATATGTGTGTGTGTGTGTGTGTGTGTGTGTGTGTGTGTGTGTGTGTGTGTGTGTGTATGCCTAATACCAGAGGTTTCAGCTTTATAAAACACATTTTTCTAGCTCTAAAGAGACTGGTAGCAATACGATAATAGTGGGAGACTTCAACACTCCACTGACAGGAAAAGACAGATCAAGGTAGAAAGTCAACAAAGAAACATTGAATTAAACTGGATCCTAGAGCAAATGGAACTAACAGATATCTACACAACATTCCACCCCAGAACTACAGGATATACATTTTTCTTATCAGCACGTGGGACATTCTCCAAGTTAGATCACATGATAGGACACAAATCAATTCTCAATACATTTTAATACATCAAAATCATATCAAGTAACTTTTTAGACCACAGTGGAATAAAGTTAAAAATTAACTCCAAGAAGAACTTATAAAACCAAACCAAAATATAGAAGTTAAACAATCTGCTCTTGAATGATCCTTGAGTCAACAGAGAAATCAAGATGGAAGTTAAAAATTCCTTGAGATAAAAGACATTAATACAAAAGTGTTCAAAACTTCTGGGACACAGCCAAAGCTATGCTCAAAGGAAAATTTATAGCACTTAAGGCCTATGTGAAAAACACTGAGAGATCACATATTGTCAACCTAACATTACACCTCAAGGAACTAGAAAAAACATGAACAAACAAAACTCAAACCTAACAGAAGAAAAGAAATAAGATCAGAACAGAACTAAACGAAACTGAAACAAAAAAACAAACAAGAAAACAATACAAAGAATCGATGAAACAAAAAGATGGTTCTTTGAAAAGATATAGATCTATCAATATTTACTACATTAGAAATTAAAACTGTAAACATTAAAAATAAGCATACAATAATACATTCCTTCAACTATCAGGATAATAATCCTATCCCATGCAATGGGATAGACTGGAAGGCTCTACTGTACAGACACTGTGAGAAAATGAGAATAAAAAAGAAAAAAAAACTTAGTATTGTTGGGAAAATATTCATGAATTTGTTATGCCTCTGAAAGGTTTTTGAAAGCTCCCAGGGACCATACATTAGCAACCAGTGAAGTAGAGAAGATGTTTGATGCCATAGTAGATATGTCATCAAAATGCCATGAGGGAACATAAAAAGGATAGTGATTTACATCAATTAGTGGTAGAAATGATTAATTATTACCACCTTGTTAACACTAGTCTCCAACTGAGTCTAGATTGTTAAAAAAGCAAATAAGTAAAATAAATAGTAATACTAGCTTTGGCCAAGTAGTTCAGTTTATGAAATCAAGGCATTCCTCTACCACCTGGTGGCAATGTATCCTAATTGGGGATTGAGGGGATTTTTTTTGCTGTTGCTTGTTTGATTTGAGTGACTCACAATTACAATATATTTTAATTTCAGGTTTAGAGATTTTTAATGTTGAGTCTAGCACCAAACATTACAAAATTATACTTTAAACCTCACAAACATGCTAACCTAAAGCTAAGTAGTTCATCAATATAATAAAAGCAAATAGGCTAAAATCCAGCCCTGTTTTAAAGAATCAATAACCATGCAGGGTTCTCACAGTGCTTTGAATATAGTTGGAGCTTGATATTTCAGTGTGACAAAAAGAGACACTTTCTTTTCTTTTCTCTAATGCATTTTCTTATTATGTAGCAAAAGAGACAGTAAGAAGAGTCTATAACTGCTTCCACATTCAGGTTTTGAGAATTGGGGGTTAAGAATTTAACATAGAGTTGAATGTGATGGCTCAGACCTGTAATCCCAGCACTTTGGGGGGCTGAGGTGAGAGGATTGCCTGAGCCCACTTGTTCGAGACCATCCTGAGCAACATGGCAGGACCTGGTCTCTACAACAATTCAAAAAATTAGCTGGGAATGGTGGCGCATGACTTTAGTTCCAGCTACACGGAAGACTGAGGTGGAAGGATCGCCTGAACCCAGCAGGCTGAGGCTGTGGTGGCCGTGAGCAAGCCACTGCACTCCAGCCTGGATGACAGAGTGAGACTCCGACTCAAAAAAACCAAAAACAAACAAACAAACAGACAAACAAAAAACAACCAACCAACTGAACAAACAAACAAAAAGCCAAGAATATGACCTAGAAAAGATCAGTGTAACAGACTCTAATTCCACTCTCTACCCAGGCAAGTTCCTAAGGGAATGTATGTTGCTGCAGCAAGTGAAGCACATCAGTACACAGATACCTGGAAAGAGAAAGTAGTGGTATGATAAAGGGCCAGTAGAATTTAAAGCCTAAGAAAAATGGTAGGATGATATAGGTTTGTCTAACATTGTTCCTCTTTCTTAGGTTAAAACATATTCATTATGTTCTGTTTTTGAACAGAACAATAAGAGTAGATTTTTCACTTTTTACTGAAGTAGCTTTGAACTTTTGTGAATCAGTAACTTAGCTGATAAAAAAAGTTTAGTAAACTTTTAATGTTCCTCCCAATGTTGAGAGATATAATGTAGCATATTGCAGTGGCCATCAACCTGTAAGTATGTGCACACTTTGTAAGAAACCTATGTATGGATACTTTTAAGGCAATTTCCTGATACTTCATTTTCACATGTAGTTCTTCTCCCTAAAATCGCTCTACCAGAAATAAAACCCATGTTCACAAAACCCAAGTACCATTTATAATGGATATGCAGATTCCTCATGAATCTTGTATCTTGCTAGCTTACATTGCCCTGAAGGTAAACTCATCTGGGCACCTAAGGAAGCAGAAGCCTCCTCCCAATGATTCTTTTATCTCCTGACTACTTAAAATAAATAAATAAATCCATGGCTCCAGAGGGAGAGATCATTGAGAAAAAAGCAGAAAGAGCATCAGTAACAATTACTAAATGCTTTTTAAAAAAATCATCTTTTCTACATATTTAAGTGATGAAAATTCTTTCTACTCTTCTTGTTATTCTCTAGTATCTGAAAGCAACTAAGAATAGCCAAGCAGTATAGAGCAGGAAAGCTTTGTTTTAAATGTAATTGAATGTTTCCAGGAAATATTGAAATCTTCAAATTATATTGATGAAAATTTGGATAAAATTTCAATGTGATTTATTTCAAACAATGTGAATTGTTCAATAAACTAACGAAATATGTGAGATTTATTCTAATTTCCATGAATTGTTCTATTATTTGATTATAAAATATTTTCTGTCTCCTATTAACAAAAGTTAAAATTATAAATTAACTGTCAGATCAGTTGTCACATCTGCAATAGTTTTTGTTTCAATTGTTTTGAAGGATGTTTGTGTAGCAAAAAGCTAAGGAAAAAAAGAGATAGTAATATTACTCCTGGGAGGAGAAGACAGATGTGTTGCTCACCAAGAAAATAAAGATAATAATTCTCTGTGGTGAAAAGATTGGGTAGGTTTTCTAGTACACACTTTAGCAGACTGAGGGTTTCCCAAACTTGGGATTGCTCAGCTGTTACACAGTCTACTAGGTGAGCCTTGTCCCATAGGACTTGGTGGACATGGGGAGCCAATATGAACATGAAATTCACTACTCATTGTCTGCTGTGCTGTGAATAATAAAGTCCTTTGTCTCTGACCTAGGAGTCTCATGTCTTCTGACAGCATCTATGAAATTGGCAGGCTCAATTGTTAGCTTGTAGTCAAGTCTTTCACAAGCTTTTGAAAAAGTCCTTTTGAAAGGACTTTTTTTTTTTTTTTTGAGTTGGAGTCTTACTCTGTCGCCCAGACTGGAGTGCAGTGGCACGTGCCTGGCCACCACAGCCTTGGCCTGCTGGGCTCCTGTGAGACTCGCCTCGGTCTCCAAAAGTGCTGGGATTATAAGCTGAGCCACCAAACCCAGCCTAGGACTAACATTTTATTTGGAAGGTACAAGCCCTTAGGCAGCAAAGAAAAGGGAAGGAGAAATGAGGCAAAAAAATACATTACATTCAGTTGCTATATTGGTTACCATAACAAACCACAAAGAGACATAGCAGTCACAATCACTTTATATTTTTCTAGAAGGGATCAAAGGAGGAATTTCCATACACAGTAGTCTAAGAGAGAGAGAGAGAGAGAGAGAGAGAGAGAGAGAGAGAGAGAAGTGGGACTTTTTTTCCTTGGGTTCCTCTCACATCCTCTTCTCCTTGGTTAAAGTTTACCTTCACAGGGATGTAACCCCCCCATATTTCTTGGTGGCTACTCAGAAAGTCAGCTCCTATGCCTTGAAGTACTGTGTAGCATTTCATTTAAATATGAAAGTAGAAGAGTGACTTTGTTAAAGTAAAGTGCTGACTGAGATGGAGAAAGGAGGGTGTGGACAAGAGAACTGGAGAAGGTATACAAGGCTTATATTTCAGTATAATATGTAACAAATTTATTTGCATGTCAAATAGCTCCTATTATTTTCTTTCCATAAAATTGAATAGAAATCTAATGGAGTTTCCAGCTGATTACTTTTTTTAAAAAAGCCAAAAACAAACAAACAAACAAAAAACCCCGAAAAAACCCAACCCTTAGTAACAGATCATTGTGTGTGTGTGTGTGTGTGTGTGTGTGTGTGTGTGTGTGTATGTCTGTGTGTGAGTTTTGGTCATAAACTGGAAAAGAGTTCATAAAAATGAGTACCAATATTCTATGAAAACTTCCATCTCTATCCACTTATTTGTGTGAGCTAAGTTACTTAGTAATTCTGGTTATAAAAAGAAAAATACTGCCAGGTGTTGTGGCTCAAGCCAGTAATTCCAGCACTTTGGGAGGCCGAGGTGACAGAATTGCCTGAGATCAGGGGTTCAAAACCAGCCTGGGCAACTTGGTGAGACCTCATCTCTACAATAAATCAAAAAGTTAGCTGGTCATGTGGCTCATGCCTGTAGTTCCAGCTGCTTGGAAGGCTGAAGCAGAAGGATCACTTGAGCCCAGCAGGTCAAGGCTGTGGTGGTGTAAGAGGTAATGAATTGTGTGGAACCTGTGTGAAGCCTTATATATCAAGTGTGATGAATTATGTGAAATGTAATAAAACTATAACCTCATATATTAAGTGTGCTGAAATTGTGTGCTGTGACCTCTTCCATAAAACTTAGTAATTCTTGGAAACCCTGAAAAGAACACACTACTTGGAAGCCCCAAGTGGCTATGTTAGATAAGTTAACCAACTTTTTCTGCTTCTGTAACCCCCACTGGCAGTGTGTGAGTGTTGTGTGATAAGGCCCTTTCAAATTCCGGCAGGCTTTTCTCTGTTTGAATTGTGGTGGGCAAGCCCCTCTTCTGGCAGGCTTTGTGTTGTTGAAATTTGAATTATAACAGCCTAGTGGATTAAATGGGCTTTTGCCTATTTAAGAAAGGCCCCTGCTGCAGTGTGGGGCCCTCGCCTAGAGACCTGTGAGTCTGGTGGGTGGCCCTGGCCAGTTGAACCTGGCTAATAAACCTTTCTCCTGGTAAATTGTGTGTCGGTGCCATGAATCAAATGCTCGGACCCCACATCATTTGGTGCGTTGGCTGGAAATAGAGTGCTTGACATGGTCCTTTATGCCTACTGGCCTTGTGAGTCTTTATGCCGACTGGCCTTGTGAGCCTGCTAGCCTGTAGACTCATGATGTTCATTAGCACTGGAGCAGCTGGCTGTCAGACAGGCCTGGAACAGACTCTCAGGAGGCTGACTACCAGGTGTGCTCAGTGTTTGCCATCCCTGGCAGACTCACAATGGCTCTGGAATCCTCAGAGAAGTAAGCCGGGTTCTTGTTCTGTATGTGTGCATATCTGTTTGGACTTCCAGGAAAGCTGGATGCAGTGTTTCTTCCTGAGTCCAGGGTCCCAGTGAGATGTCACCAGGGTCCCCTGTTTTGGGTCTGCCCTTGGGCAATCAGGCCAGTCCTTGTCTTTGTCTCATTGTGCTTTGTGTTTGTAACTGTGATGTCTTCTATTGCTCTTCTTGTTGTTGATGTTATGGGGCAGTCAGGCTCTCAGCCAAATACTCCCCTAGAACTGGTCTTGCATCATTTTAAAGATTTCCAAATGCTGCGCAGCAAACAGGAGACCAGGTATTTAGGGATAAGCTAACTACTCTGTTCTTCTAAATGACCAAATCTTGCAAACAGTAATTTGCCATCAGAAGGAACTTTTAACCCCTCAGCAACAGAGTTCAACAGATCATCTACCGACACCACCTGGACCAGATCCCATGCATCACTGCTTGGTACTACCTCATCCTACGGCAGCTGTGGGGGTGAATGTGGAGGGGACGGGAGCCCAGTCTTTCATGGTCTATGTCCCTTTTTCTACCTGTGATTTGTACAATTGGAAGCAACAAAATCCGCTGTTTGCTGAAAGACCCCAAAGCCTTATTCCTCACTTAGAAACTATTTTCTATATGCACCAGCCTACATGGGATGACTGCCAGCAGCTTCTTCAGGTCCTCTTCATCACAGAAGAGAGGGAGCAAATTCGGCAGGAGGCAAGAAAGCTAATCCTGGGACCTGATGGCAGACTGGTTGAGCATGCACATCTGGAGCGTATCTTCCCCTCTGACAGGCTGGACTGGGACCCCAACACTGATCACGGCAGGGAGTGTCTCACCACCTACTACCGGACTCTAATGGGGGGTTTCCAGGCTGCCATAAGGTGCCCTACAAACCTGTCTAAGGTAAGCGAGGTTACACAGGGACCACAGAAATCTCCCACCGCTTTTCTGGAGTACCTCATGGAGGCTTATCAGACATATACTCTGATAGACCCAGAAGTCCCAGAAAATCAGAGGGCATTGGTCATAGCCTCTGTCTCCCAGTCAGCTCCTGATAGCAGAAAGAAGCTGCAGAAAATTGAGGGGTTTGAAGGAAAAAGTTTGTCAGAATTAACTGAGGTAGCCCAAAAGGTTTATAATAGCAGAGATTCTTCTGAGGATAGACAGGCAAAGAAACTAGCTAAAGTAATGGTTGCAGCTTTGGAAGGGACTCAGCTGACACAGTGGACAGGGGAATGTGGAGGAAAGGGTACAGGAAGAAAAATCCCCTTAGGCAAGGACCAGTGCGCCTTTTGCAAGAAAAGGGAACATTGGAAGAAAGACTGCCCAGACAGGCCAAGAAAATGCCCCCCTACCTTGGGGCCACAGAAACCAACTCCAGTGCTCCAGTTAGGATCTGACTGATGGGGCTGGGACTCTATTAATACCCCCTGGGAGCCCAGGGCTGAACTTATGGTAGGTGGTAACCCTGTCCACTTCTTGGTGGACATGGGGGCAGAGCATTCAGTTCTCAAGAAATATAATGGTCCTCTACAAAATAAGTATACTCTGGTACAGGGGGCAACTGGGACTCAACTATACCCCTGGACCACTGAAAGAACTGTGAATCTAGGAAAATGAGAGGTAACTCACTCATTCCTGGTAATACCTGACTGCCCATACCCGCTCTTGGGATGAGATCTTCTGCATAAACTCAAAGCAAATATAGGGTTTCAGGAAACTACAGTGACAGTGGATTTAAAAGAAACAACCAAGATTCTCATACCAGTGCCTCTCTGAGACGAGTATCTGTTGGCAGAAAGTAAGCCGCCTCCGTCACCTAAGATGGACTCAGAGCTCCTAACCCAGCTACGACATGAGCTTCCTGGTATCTGGGCCGAAACTAACCCACCGGGGCTGGCAAGTCACCACCCCCTCAGTGACGGTGCAATTAAAAAGTCAGGCAAGCCCCATCCAGGTTCATCAGTACCCTATATCCCAAGAGCACAAAAGGCATAGCTAGGCATATCTGCTGCCTCCGGGAGGCCGGTATTCTGGTGCCCTGTCAATCACCTTGGAACACGCCATTGCTCCCAGTAAGAAAAGCTGGTATGGGGGACTATCATCCAGTGCAGAACCCGGAAAGTCAACAAGTGAGTGGAGGACATTCACCCAACAGTTCCAAATCCGTACACTCTCTTACCTGAGCTTCCTTCTGAGCGACAGGTCTACACTGTTTTAGATCTCAAAGATGACTTTTTCAGCATCCCATTGGCCAAACAGAGCCAACTCCTGTTCACCTTAGAATGGACAGACCCGGAGACAGGACAACATGGCGAGCTCACATGGACATGACTCCTGCAAGGATTTAAGAACTCTCCCACGCTGTTCAATGAAGCCCTCCAAGAAGACCTGCTGTTCTTCCGGCAGAGCAACTCTCAGGTAACCATGTTGCAGTATGTAGATGACCTGCTCATTGCTGCCGAGGCAAATGAAGACTGTCTACGGGCCACCAGAGACCTCCGGAGGGAATTGGTAATGCTGGGGTACTGAGTGTCAGCGAAGAAAGCCCAGGTCTTTACTACTGCAGCTACCTACCTTGGGTACATCCTTCAGGGAGGTAAGAGGGCTCTATCGAGTCAGCATGTCCGGGCTGCGGTCAATATCCTGGTCCCGGGAACAAAAAAACAGATCAGGGAATTCCTGGGAGCAGCAGGATACTGCAGGCTCTGGATTCTGCGATTTGCTGAAATCGCTAAGCCCTTATATGTACTCACTAAGGGCCCAGAAAAAGAATTCCAATGGACCCCAGAGGGGGAGAAAGCCTTCCAAACCTTAAAGAACGCCTTAATTTCGGCTCCAGCATTGGCCCTACCAGATCTCGAAAAGCCTTTCCACCTCTTTGTAGATGAGAACCAGAGAGTCGCCCGGGGGGTCCTAACCCAAAAACTTGGGCCTTGGAATAGGCCAGTAGTATACTTATCAAAGAAACTAGACCCAGTTGTGGCAGGATGGCCAGCCTGCCTATGAAGCATTGCAGCTGTGGCTATACTGATAAAAGACTCAGAAAAGATAACACTAGGACAGGACCTAACTGTCACAGTCACACATGCAATAGAAGCCCTTCTCTGAGGGGCCCCAGCTAAATGGATTTCCAATGCCCAACTCACCCATTATCAGGCTTTACTTCTCAACCAGCCACGCATTAGGTTCCAGTGGATTGCCAGCCTAAACCCTGCCACCTTGCTGCCGGGGGGACATGCAGCACCCATGACTGCAATGACCTAACAGATGTTCCCTGGCCAGAACTGGACTTAGTAGCTTTATGAAGAATGGAACCAGGTATGCAGGGGCAGTGGTGGTAACGTTACAGGACACAATATGGGCCAAACTCCTTCCCCAAGAGACCTTAGCCCAAAAGTCAGAATTAATCGCCTTAACTGAAGTCCTAAAAGCAGGTGCAGGAAAGACTGTTAACATTTATACTGATAGCAAGTATGCCTTTGCAACTATGCATGTACATGGAACAATCTACAAGGAAAGGGGATTGCTTACCACTGAAGAGAAAACTATAAAAAACAGGGAGGAAATTCTAAACCTCTTGGAGACAGTTTGGGCCCCAACAAAGGTGGCTGTTATACACTGCCCAGGCCACCAGCAGGGGGACTCAAATGAGGCGGTTGGCAACAGGAAAGCGGATCAAACGGCCAAAGAGGTGGGCCGCCGCCGCACTGTCTGCCTGCTGATACTTCCTTCCCTGGTACTATATGAGCCGCTGGTTTACACAGAGGAAGAATTCTGTGTGGCACAAAAACTGAATGTGACCACGAAGCCAAATGAATGGATACAGCTCCAAGACAGAAGGACCTTCCTTCACCAAGCCCGGGGACGCAAGCTCTTACAACAACTTCATGGAGGTGCTCATCTGGGAAAAACCAAACTAACTGAACTCATAAGAAAGGAGTTCTACTTGCCCCACCTGGACCAGCTGGCCCAGGAACTCATCCAAAGCTGCATACCCTGCCAGCAGACTAATGCCACTAAGGTCAGTGTATCCACCCAAGGCGCCTGACACTGGGAATTAACCCCTGGGAGACATTGGGAAATAGATTTTGCAGAGGTAAAGCCAGGGCAATATGGATATAAATACTTGTTAGTCTTGGTAGACACTTTCTCGGGATGGGTTGAAGCATTTCCTACGAAAGCGGAAACTGCATCTGTAACAGTTAAAAAGCTTTTAAACATCATCCCGAGATATGGTCTCCCTGTCTCAATAGGATCAGATAATGGTCCGGCCTTTGTCTCCAAACTTACGAAAGGTATAGCAAAGGCTCTGGGGATAAATTGGAAATTACACTGTGTTTATCATCCTCAAAGTTCAGGACAGGTAGAAAGAACGAATCGAACACTTAAGGAGACCTTAACCAAATTAACCCTAGAGACTGGCGAGGGATGGGTGGTGCTCCTTCCCTATGCCCTTCTAAGGGCAAGATGTACCCCCTACCTGACCCCCTTTGAAATCCTTTTTGGGCAGCCTCCGCCGCTACTTCCAACAGTAAGCTTAGAAAAAGTGCTAGAACTGTCTAACCATAATTTACTTCAGTCACTACAGGCACTGCAAAAAGTACAAAACTCAGAGGCTGAGATTGTGGTAGCCGCCTTCCAGAAACTGGGTCTGGTAAATCCTCACCCATACCAACCTGGAGACCAAATCAAACGGCACAAAACCGAGGCTCTAACCCCAAGATGGAAAGGCCCACACGTGGTAATCTTGACCACCCCAACAGCGGTGAAGGTCAGCGGTGTCCGTTCCTGGATCCATCATTCCCAACTAAAGAAGGCAGACCCCCTCTCCGAGACCAGCGAGGAACCACCGATGAAATGGAAGTTCATCAAGCCAGCCACTGGAGAAGACCCACTAAAGATAAGACTTTCACGGGCCCCGATTCCCTAGGTCCATCATGTAACTGGAGGCAACTGTGTCCCGCCCTCTCAGGGGGGCCCGTAGCCCTCCTTATTCTTTTAAGCCTTCCCCATTATGAAGCTCATCACTATGTCCCAGGAAAATATTACTGGGACCTAACAAATGCTGAAACTAGAACTGTAATCTCTTCTTATAATGGAAATGGGCAACCAGTCTTTAACTTTGATCTTTGTGAATTGTGGCCTAGTTTAACATGGGGATATAGTGCTAACAATTTAGAAGCAGAAAAACAGCTTACAAAGTGGAACTTCTATGCCTGCCCGGCTGCTGGCCCCAACTGCTGCCACCAATCGCAGCAGTTCCACTGTGCGTCATGGGGCTGTGTAACTATAGCCATCTGGGGAACTAATAAGGACCCCTACATAATCCTTCATAAACAGAAGCCTGTTTCCCCTTGCAAGCAAATTAGAACTTGCAATCCACTAAAAATTACTGTTCTGCAATGGGACAAATGGCAGTCAGGGAAAACATGGGGATTCAGGTTGGATGCCTCAGCAGTGGATCCCGGAATGAGATTCATTATACAGAAAACGGTTATACCCCATCTCAATATCCCCGTGGGTCCTAACTGTAATTTCTTCTTGCCAATGCCACGGGCACCCGAACCCACTCAGAAAAAATCCGAGTCAGCCATTTCTACCCAGGTGGCTATAATTACTCCAAAACCTAGAAAGCCAAATGTTGCTCTCCCCGTTGTCCTACCCGGAAGTGTGAGTCACTTCCTTCCCATGTTATCAGCAATTCACCAGCTTGCTAACGCTACACGCCCTAACTTGGCAAGGGACTATTGGTTATGCCTAGACCCCCATCCCCCGTATTATGTAGGATTAGCTGTCAATTCTTCAATAGGTAATACTGAGAAGCACATACGCCTTCTTAACTATACCACTGCCCAGTTTTGGGGATTAGGTTCTTGGGGCGAAGATCTGGCTATCACCTTAGGAGATCTCCAAGGCCAAGGAACCTGCCTCTATACTTCATCCTATAATATAGAAAGCTCCCCATACCGAGAAGCCTGCATGGCCTCTACTGGAATAAATGTCTCCCAGTTTAGCACTCCTGGGAGCCTCTATATGGCTGTTGCACCCCCCCACTGCCTGGTTTGCCTGCACACGAGGCATAATTCTGTGTGTTGCCATAGAGCTCCTCCAAGACAGTTCAGAACTTTGCATTCTAGTACACATCTTACCCCAGCTATATATTGTTGAAGGGCCTGCAGGGTGGGAGCAACTTGAACTCCTAACCCCTACCTGGACTAAACGATTCCCTGTCTTGGTGCCCTCCTTGTAGCATTAGGAATTGCAGGATCAATGACTTTAGGTGCAGCAGCCCTAACTGTAGAAAGCCAAAATCTGAAAGAACTAAGCATACATGTTTACACGGATCTCCAAAATCTTGAAACTAGCATATCCCAGCTAGAACAACAGGTAGACTCGTTGGCTGAAGTAGTGCTCCAAAATAGAAGGGGGCTGGACCTCCTCTTCATGAAAGGAGGAGGACTATGCATGGCACTTGGGAGACCTGTTGCTTTTATGCCAACAAATCAGGAATAATCCGAGAAACTCTTGCCCTAGTCAGAGAAAGTAAAAAATACAGGCCTCAGAAAACTGGCATCAATCCTTATTTTCCTGGTCTTCCTGGCTCACAACCTTGGTCTCAGCCTTCATAGGACCTCAGCTCTTAGTTCTAATGTGTGATTGTAGGGCCGTGTGTAATTAAAAGCCTTCTAAATTACATAAAGCAGAGGTTAACTCCCACAAACTTAATAATACTAAGAACCCAAGCCAGGACCCTATACAAAGAGTCAACGATTTAACTCTAGGAACAACTCAAAAGGGGGAAATGTAAGAGGTGATGAATTGTGTGGAACCTGTGTGAAGCCTTGTATATTAAGTGTGATGAATTATGTGAAATGTAATAAAACTATAACCTCACATATTAAGTGTGCTGAAACTGTGTGCTGTGACCTCTCCCATAAAACTTAGTAATTCTTGGAAACTCTGGAAAGAACGCCCTACTTGGAAGCCCCAGGTGGCTATGTTAGATAAGTTAATCAGCTTTTTCTGCTTCTGTAACCCCCGCTGGCAGTGTGTGAGTGTTGTGCGATAAGCCCCTTTCAAATTCTGGTGGGCTTTTCTCTGAATTGTGGCAGGCAAGCCCCTCTTCTGGTGGGCTTTGTGTTGTTTGAATTTGAATTATAACGACCTTGTGGATTAGGCAGGCTTTTGCCTATTTAAGAAAGACCCCTGCTGCAATGTGGGGCCCTCGCCTAGAGACCTGTGAGTCTGGTGGGTGGCCCTGGACAGTAGAACCTGGCTAATAAAACTTTCTCTTGGTAAATTGTGTGTCAGTGCCGTGAATCAAACGCTCGGACCCCACATCAGTGACTGTGAGTGTGCCACTGCACTCCAGCCTGGGCAACAGACTAGGACTCTCACTCAAAAAAAAAAAAAGTTTCTCCTGGACTGAGTTATATTTATAACTATTATTAGTCCATAGTAAATAAAAAAAAAGTATATGTTACAATGTTGGTAAATAATCATTAAATTTAAAAGTGTAATTTTATTAGAAGTATACATCAGAATGAGATTAATGGGGCTATTTTCCCCAGTTTCACAATTAGTAAATAAGCAGACAGGATAGATCTATGACCTTCAAGTATAAGATATTGTATAATTAGAATAAAATTCTGTGGAATGAAATTACATGGTCAAGTAGAAAAGAGAAACATGCAAATTTTCATAGTTGAACAACAGCTTGTTATTTATATACATATTTTTAAGAGTGGTTATTATGTATTTATAGTATTTAAAATTTACTAGATACATTTAAAAGAGAAAAGCATTTGTTTTGTACCCAATATTAGAGAAATTACATCTATTTAAAGTTATAATAAAACATTTTAAGTTAATTAGAAAATATATGAGTATGGTTTTTTTTTTTTTTTAATTCTAGTGGGCAAGTGAACAAAAAAATTTGAGGATGTCTGCTTAAGTGACATCTGTTGCTTAAGTGCCAACTCATCTGTCATTTGAATAAACTGAGGAAGAAAGAGTTAAGAGATGTCACCCAGTGTCATGTCAGTAATTCTGAGGTAGAGGTGACATTCAAAAGTAGGCAATTTTTAAAAACTATAAATGTTTTAAATTGTAAGCATGAATGTATGTGCATAATAAAAAGACAATAAAATACAGTACTCCAAAAATAGTAATGCTTGCTGGGCGCAGTGGCTCATGCCTGTAATCCCAGCAATTTGGGAGGCAGAGGCAAGAGGCTGAGATCCGGGGATCAAGACCAGCCTGGGCAACTTCGCAAGTCCTCGTTTCTACAATAAATCAAAAAATTAGCTAGGCGTGGTGGTGCATGCCTGTGGTCCCAGCTACTTGGAAGACAGAAATGGAAAGATTGCCTGAGCCCAGCAGGTCAAGGTTGTGGTGACTGTGAATGTGCCACTGAACTCCAGTCTGGGTGACAGGGAGATTCTGACTCAAAAAAAAAAAAAAAAAAGTAATGTTATAATTGCCAGAACTATTGACTATGTTTACTTTTTCCTTTACATTTCTGTATTTTGTACAGTTTCTAAAATAAGCACGTGTAACTTAACTCACCAGAGGACGTATTTAGGTATACCACATTTTATCAAATCTGTGACGTCACAGATTGTGAGCACGCAATTATCTTATGTCTCACTAAGAAGAAACACTGCCCCTTGAAGCCATGACATGATGTTAAATGTCATTGTTTATAAGGTAAGTCACAATTTCTGAAATGTTGAAGCGCCATTTTAGAATGTATGCATTACCGTATTTTGTGTATTTTTATAATAAAACTTTTCTCATTGTTATGTTAAAGTATCATTTATATACCTTAAAACTAATCCATGTAAGTGTACAGTTCCGTGAGTTTTGGCAAATGTAAAATCAAATAACTATTCCAAAGTCAAACACAAGATGTAGAACAGTTCAATCATGCTCTAAAGTTCCCCATGCTCCTTTGTAGTCAATTCTTCCCAATACTAAGCCTTGGAAGCTATACATCTGTTCTCCCTCCCTACAGTTTTGCCTCTTCCAGAACTTCATATAAACAGAATTGTATAGTGTGTAGACTTTTAAATTTGGCCTCTTCCACTTAGCATAATACATCTGAGGTGTATCTGTGTTCTTGTGTCTAGCCATAGTTCCTTTTTTATTGCTGAGTAGCATTCCATTATGTGGACAAAGCACAAATGACTTATTCATTCATTGGTTGAAGGACATATAGGTTGATTTAAGCTTCAGAGATTATGAATAAAACTGCTACAAACATTTATCCACAGTTTTTTTTGGTCTGAATATAATTTTTTTTATTTCACGAGGGTAAATACTAAGCAGTGCATTGCTGGGTCATATGCTAAGTGTGCAGTTAACTTTATTAGACATTGACAAACTGATTTCCGAAGTGGCTATGCCATTTTCCATTCCTAACAGCAATGTATGAGAGTCCCAATTGCTTCACGTTCTTTTGCTATATTTTTTTCCATTCTGACAGGAATATTCTGATATCTCAGGGTGGTTTCCCTAGTGACTAATTAGGTTCAGCATCTGTTTGTGTGTTTATTTGCCACTTATACATCTTCTTTGGTGAAGGGTCTGTTCAAATCTTTTGCTTATTAAAAAATGTTATTAATTCCTTGTTTATAATTGAGCTTTGAGAATCCTTTATATATTTTGGATACAGGCTTTAAAAAAAAAAAATCAGATTGTGATTTACATTTCCAGTAGGCTTCCAGGGTTGCTGACACTGCTGTGCAACTGGGAGTGGCTTTCATCCAGCACCGTGCTTTTCAGTTTTTTTTTTTTTGGAGTCAGAGTCTCACTCTGTCACCCAGGCTGGAGTGCAGTGGCACAGTGCTCATGGCCAACATAAACTCGACCTGCTGGGCTCAGGCGATCCTTCTGCCTCAGCCTTACAAGTAGCTGGAACTACAGGTATGCACCACCATACCCAGCTAATTTTTTGATTTATTGTAGAGACAAGGTCTCACCAAGTTGCCAGGCTGGTCTTGAACCCAAGGGCTCAGGCAATCCTCTTGCCTCAGCCTCCCAAAGTGCTGGGATTATAGGCGTGAGCCATCGCATCTGGCTTTAACATCCATAAAAACCTTCTGGGCTGGGTCCCAGGAAGTCTCGGGTGGACCTGAGATTCTGCATTTCACATTAGCTCTCAGAAGATTCTGATGCCTCTGTGACCACAGTTTGGACAAGAAGGGCTTAGGGGAATCGCAGGATTCTAGGAAAGGGATGCATTTGTTTTTCTATTTTCTATTTCTTTGTTTCAATTTTATTTATTTATTTATTTACTTATTTATATTTTTTGAGTTGGAGTCTCACTCTGTTGCCCAGACTGAAGTGCAGTGGCATGCTCACAGCCACTGCAGCCTCAGCCTGCTAGACTCAGGTGATCCTCCTGCCTCAGCCTTCCAAGTAGCTGGAATTACAGGCGCGTGCTACCATGCCCAGCTAATTTTTTTTATTTATTGTAAGATGAGGTCTCACCAAGTTGTCCAGTTTGGTCTTGAACCCCTGAGCTCAGATAATCCTTTCACCTCTGCCTCCTAACATGCTGGGATTATAAGCGTGAGCCACCACACCTGATCAAGGGATGCTTTTCAACTGAGATCAAGCTATGAGTATATTTTTCCAGAAAGACAAGGGGTAGAGAAGGATAGAAGGTGAAAGAGGGAGAAAAGAAAAGAAGCATTTTGCAGAGGTTAAAGGAGAAAGGCCATTAAAGCCGTCTCTTACAGGAGAGGTAGATCAGAACCATATTATAAGAGACAACCTTGGATTTTATTTCAGGTGAGTGGATATACATTAAAGTATTTCAATCAGGAGAGTCATGTGAGCTGACTGTCAGCACAGACATAGGTCTCAGGCTACAGAATAAAAGAGTGATTAGAAGCCGGGCTTGGTGGTCCAGCCTGTAGTCCCAGAATTTTGGGAGGCAGAGGCAAGTGAATGGCCTAAACCCACGGGCCCGAGACCAGTCTGGGTAACTTGGCAAGACCTCGTCTCTACAATAAAAAAAAATTAGCCGGGCCTGGTAGCACACGCCTGTAGTTCCAGCTACTTGGAAAGCTGAGGTGGAAGGATCACCGGAGCCCAGCAGGTCGACGATGGGGTGGCTGTGAGTGTGCCACTGCACTCCAGCCTAGGTGATGGAGTGAGACTCCAACTCAAATAAATAAGTAAATAAAAATAAAAAAAGAGTGATTGGAAAAGAGAGTGGAAGCTGGAATACTGGTTATTCCAACTGTGCAGTAAGAAATGATGTGTGTTTGGACTAAGGCAGTTACAAGGGGATGAAAGAGGAGGAGACCAATTAAGAAAACAACATAGCAGGGCTTGGTGGCTCAGCCTGTAATCCCGCACCTTTGGGAGGCTGAGGTGAGTGGATTGCCCGAGCCCGCGGGTTCGAGACTCACCTGGGCAGGCGAGACCTCATCTCTACAATAACATAAACAAATTAGCCGAGCATGGTAGCGCACGCCTGTAATTCCGGCTACTTGGAAGGCTGAGGCAAAAGGATTGCCAGAGCCCAGCAGGTCGAGGCTGTGGTGGCTGGGAGCGGCCACTGCACTCCAGTCTGGGCAACAAAATGAGACTCCAACTCAAAAAAAAAAAAAAAGTCTTTAGTTACTTCTCAATAGATAGCATACTAAGAAAAATTGTGATTTCTTTCCTTGCTTCTAAATCTGTATTTAATAACTGAATGTCTGTAAACAGTTCCAGGCAATATAGTAATTATGCAATTACTAAAGGTCATTGTTGATATGAGCATATTTCATTTAGATGCAAACTTTGCTGCTAGATTACAGGCACTTGAGAAATTCACTGATTCACACTAGAAATTAGCAGAAATTTGCCACACATATTGATATCAATGGTTTATAACTTGTCCAAAAATATTTCCCTATTCTTTGCTTTCAAGATGGCAATTATTGTAATCATGTGGAAGGGTCTTGATCCAGTTCTTCTGTCCCAATCTCTGTTTCAAGAAGGACTATGCAATCACACTTTTTACTACATAGATGTATTACCTTTGGATATGACAGAGCACTGGATCCAGCCTCAGAAGACCTGAAGTTAAAGTCCTGATTCTTTTATTTCTTGGATGTTATTCTTGGGCAAGTAAGTTCAGTTTATTTCAACAAAATTTTAACTGAATTTCTAGTATTACCAAGAACAGGAGAAACAAAGCTAAATGAAATAAAGCTAAATGAAATACAGGTATACATAGAACAATTTAAAATAATGCAAGAGAGGGCTCTGTGAGTTTGAAAGAAATTTCTCCTATTGAGCTTGAGGAATCAGAGGTGGGCAGCGTTTCTTGAGGAAAAGATGCATGGGATGATTTTTAAGGCATGAGTGTGTGTGGTCAGGTTTGAGAGTGGAGAAAAAGTGGTGCCTCAAAGTTCAGAAGATTGCTTCCAGCAAAAGAGCAAACAAAAGCAGTGCAGAATGAACAATAGGGTGTGTCTGGGGAACCATATGTAGTTTTGTATTACTAGCACTTAAGATGTGAAATGTGGATTTCTAGATGTTCAAACAGGTCATGGAGGCTTCATACCCAGGATGAAATCTTGGACATCTGCATGTAACTCAAGTGATTCCTTGAAGTAAGTTAAGAAACTTAGTCATAGTCAAATGTGCATCACTATTATATACCTCTGGCGGCAGCATGGAGGGAGCATTTGAAGAGGGCAGATCCAGGAACATTTTCTGTGCTTCAGTGAGGCATGATAACAGTTTGAACTTGGGTTGTGATAAAATCCAAGAGAGGAAGGGCACACTTAAGAAAAAGCAAGGAGGCAGTTATTTATGACTGTACTTGTTGAACTAGAAAAAGCACAGCTTGAAGAGTGAGGGAAGCCTGAGCTTGACCCCAGCATCACTACTTAAAGACTTAAGCCTGTTATAAATTACTGCAGTTCCTAATTTCCTGCATTTCTGAAAGTGAGGATGACCCTGCCTTGTATCATCGTGGGGATTAGAGATAATCTAAAGCACCAGAAATGATGCTTGAATGTAGAATGTCAGTAACTAGTTACTAGTACTATTATTTACTTAACATGTCTTAAACACAGTCTCCTCTTTGCCTTATAGATTTGCTGTGGGTGGTGACTAACATTTTGGAAAAATAATCTTTTCAGAAAAACGTATTATGGACTACTTTTTTCCCCTACTTGAAAGAAAAATAACTTTGAATGTCATTTAAGAATGATTACACTTACAACTAATGCAATTTATTGTTTTATTGAATAAAAGCAAGATGATGAGAATATTGGTCACATTATAATAATAATGTGTAATAATTATAATAATAAATAAATAAATAATAAATAAATTCATGCTTATAATGAACATCTTTGAGCATTAGATGTATGAACGTGTTACATTTTCAGGTTTAAGAATGCAGGATCTGGAGTCAGACTGACGGATAATTGTATGTCTTTGGACAAGTGAACTTACCTCACTGGGCCTCAGTTTCTTGACCTCTAAATGTACTATACCTCCTAATATATTTGTGAGGACTAAATGAGATGGTGAACAGCTCAGCTGTGTGCTGGGCACATGTTAAGAACTTGATAAATAGTGACCATTATTCTTTTGGAGACAGTGTTCAAAGAAGTGACTTTACATGCATTAATTTATTATATTTTTAAAAAGAAAAGGAAAAACCAAACAATATCCAAAGATAGGCAATATTATTATAATCACCAGGTAGAATTATGCTATGCAAGGCCACATAGCAAGAAAGCAGTAGAGCTGAGGCTAAAATCAGTCCATTCTATTCAGTGCTACATTTCTGGGTTCTGTTGTATAGCTCGCTGGGGAGCATGCTGGCAGCCCTCTGCCTACACTCCCTCCCTCAAGCCTGTAGAATAATCTCTGCATAAGTGTAATGCAAACAACAGCTATAACATGGACTGCAGTTTTCTGGAAGGGTTGGGGCTCCGCCACACTGGACTCTGGAGGACCCGGTCAGCTGAGGGTCTCAGCTCTAGTTTGGCCCCTCCTTTCACAAGTGAGTCACACTCCTGACCAAGTTCTGCCTCCTGTGTTCACCTAGACCCCAATGAATTGGGGTACACATCCTTGGAGTCAAGGAGTGTTAGTGATGCTCCTCTTGGGGCCCCAGTTCTCTCTGTTTTGTGTGAACTGATAGGCTCTTGTCTTAACTGCCATCGAATAAGTTCATAGGATCTTATTATTAAAAGACAAATGTGAAAGTTTGTTAAAAACCAAGTCATAGATAGATATATTTGCTATAAATGATAATAGTAATAACAAGGAGGGTGGAAAATGATGACTGGGGGAATCACTTATCAGTGGACATGCTCATTTATTGGCAGGTTCTGCTTTTTATGTGTCAACTCTTCTCACTTTCACAGATATGGATGATAGAGAAAACCATGGAATTTGATTTGCTTTTTTGAAAAATATTTTCTCACCCACCACACATTCAAAAACAAAACTTGAATTGATGTTGAGGACTCATAGAAAAAGAAGTAATAATTTATCGATTTCTACTTTTCAAATGTGTTTTGAGATACTCCTTGAGTCTCTATGCTTGATCACACAGGTTATAGCCTAAAGTTTCTTAGCCTTGGTGGAGTCTTTTTGGGTGAATTCCATCAAGATTAGCAGTTATAATTGGAATTATCATTATGGATAATTAACTTGTAATTATCCTTATTGCTTTATCTACTTTCCCTGCTCATTTTTATTTAGCTATTTTGGTGAGATTAAAAGTAAGCATATCTAATTGAAAAACCAGAAAGAAAACCTAATTGACCCTGAAAGAGAATTATTTCAGTTATCCATTGCCTACTGTGGGGTCCATAGGCTCTTGGTCTCCTAAAGGTTTGCTGAAAAATCACTGATATAAGGTAGATTGATTAATAGTAGAAAAGGCATACACATTTATTTAACATGTATACAGGGAGCTTTCAGAATGAAGATCCAACCTCCAATAAGGCACAGAAGCTTGTATACCATCTTGAGCCCACAGAAGGAATGAAAAGGCCAGACATGGTGGTTCACTCCTGTAATGTCAGCATTTTGGGAGGATGAAGCAGGAGGATTGCTTGAGTCCAGGTGTTTGAGACCAGCTTAGGCAACATAATGAGACCTTGTCTCTACAAACAAATAAAATAAAAATCAATAATTAGCCTGTCACGGTGGTGCATACCTGTAGTCCCATCTACTTGGGAGACTGAGGTGGACGGATCTCCTGAGTCCAGGAGGTCAAGGCTGTGTGAAACCCTGACAAAACTGATGGTAAATCAGGTTTAGTGGCAAGGCAGTTGAGAGAAAAAAAAGAAGAGGCTTGGCTAGCAAAGGCAGTCTTGTTAGGAAGCTGAAGCCTCATAGGCAGTAGCCCTCAGAAAGAATAGATGATAAACCTTTCTTTTCAGAAAGATATCAGAGTCCTGCTCTCTCCTAGATCCAGCCAAGGCATGGGAAATGGAGGCATGACTGCTTTAATGGAGACTCTTCACAGATGGACCATTTCCCTACCAAAGACAGCTTTGATAGACTACTTCTGTTTGCTGGCTCTGAGCTCTGAACAGTTATTTCAAAATATGTCAAATAAAAGTATTTGGGAGTAAAATATCTTTATTTCTTTTACTACCTTCATTTGCTGTGCCGAAGAGGTAGTTTATAAGGCTCAGATGCTCAGCAATGTTTACTATATAAATAATTCAGCAGTTGGAATAGAAAGGCCTTTAATGTTAAGTTCAACTGAGAACTACACAAACTTATAAATAAGCAATATCATCTTTTTTTGAAAAATATCAACTATCATGTACAACTGTGTTTTTCTCTTTTTTGAGTTGGAGTCTCACTCTGTCGTCCAGATTGGAGTGCAGTGGCATGCTCAGAGTCACCCAGTGTCGATGGGCTCCAGTGATCCTTCTGCCTCAGTCTTCCAAGTAGCTGGAACTACAGGTGCACGCTACCACTTGATTCTCCAAGTTGCCTGGGCTGTTCTCCAAACTGCGGGCTCAGGCAATCCAGTCGCCTCGGCCTCCCAAAGTACTGGGATTACAGGCTGAGTCATCAAACCTGGCCTAACTATTTTTCTAAAGATTTTTACATGGGGGTTTTGATTCCTCATGTCAATTGCTGCATTTCATTAAGTAACTTCCACAGGATCCTGCCCAAAGATAGCATTTTTGATGACTCTGTCACCAATAAAGGAAGGTTTAAAAACAAAGCAAAACAAAACACTATCTATCAGCAAAAGGTTGTCATTGATCTATGAAGGGGTAGTAGATGAGTTGTAGATGGATCACTATTTACAGTTTTCTGACCTGTCCTGAGGGTTTGGCAGATGTTTTTTTTAGTGTCACCACAACACAGAATGCAAGACTTCCACTTAAAAGAGCCCTTGCTTAAGACAGGATAGACAAAGCAGCCAAGTAGGCTGTATATAGGGCTATAATAATGTGGGTGGTCTATCTCACTTTTTCCCTGGTCAAGGTCACTGCTCGTTGTTAACAAGAGTGGATTGAGAGGTAGAAAAAGGTCTGTGTATGTCTGATAGCACCAGCTTTCTTTCAGCTCCTCTTTCCTTCTAAGAGCCTTGTCCTGCCAGTGACACTCCGACTAAAGTATTTAGATGGCCATCATCATCCCATTACATAGGGCTTGGCCCAAGTGTCACCTGCTTACAGACAGTGTTTCTGACCACCTTATCCAAGCTGGTCTTCCTTACTGCTGTCATTACATGCCCTTATTTTCTTCATATCACCTCCTCCAAGCTTTGTGTACATCTACTTTAAAAAAAAAAAAAGACTTGTTAATTCTTCTGGGCTGTAACTTCTCAGAGTCAATGTCTGCTTGGTTCATCACTGTTCATTCACAATAGAACATTGAACATAACGGGTACTCAGTATAAGTTCATTGAATCAATGTTGAATGATGGGTTTTATAGAATGAAGATAGTTTCCACCTTAGCTCTTTATCTGTGTTTGTTCCTTGTGATAACTTTTCACAATTAATTACATTTAACAAGATTACTATGTTACTTTAGTGGGAAAAATATTTTCTCAGCTTTAAAAACAAAACAAAATAATCAGTTCAGAAATCCTTTTGGAAAGAGAGCATTTCCTCTAGAAAAATACGTGAATAGGCCACTTCAGTTGAGTCAAGGAGATACCATTAAAATGGAAAAATGTTGCTGTGAAATTCTCTACATAAGATGTTCATAGTGATATGAGGTTGGAGAAGGGAGCCATGCCATGTGGTGGAACTTCAGAACCTTCAGAGAAATTGCTTAACAAGCAGATCAGCAGTTTCTCGAGTCAGGATAGCTAAAGCCTTTAGAGAGCAACGTTGTCTAGCATCTGGTTTTAAGTTATTAACTTGTTCTGACATAAATAACAATAAACTGGAAAAAACCATGGCTGTCTTTTGGGGCCTTAATCACTGGAATATTCCTTTTTCATTTCTGTTGTCATTGAGAAAGTGACTCATACATCTGCACCTTTTTCAAAGCCAGCCAAGTCTTTGGGAAACACCTGCTAAATATAAAATCCACACACTTAAGGGCATTTACTTTCTCTCACTACATCAGATGTGCAATTAAGAAGTGAATGTCATGAGATGGACATTTGAAGAAAATTGTTCCTACCTTGGGATGTAAAAACCAGTAACGAAAACTCAAATTTGTTTTACTTTTTTTGGTTTAAAAATTATAGGTGTGTAATACCTTGTTAAAATATATAAATCCATAATTTATCATTATTGCCATGCCACAAGTAAAACTATGCTTTTGCTTATAGAAAATGAGCCCAATTGTAGCACTTACAGTTCTGTGGGCTTGATGGCTTGCCCTCTTAAACCTCAGAGGGGAGAAAAATCTCCTTGGGCTATCATTTCACAGAAAAAGTCTCTTTCTTTGAAATGTCTTTAATACGTGGCTACAGAATAGATTCAAGGATGGCTTTCCAAATGGATTTAGAGCAGGTTCATATCTGTTTCTTCTGCTGAGTTTATATTTTTATATTTGCTCTTGAATTACTCAGCGTTGCTTTAGTTGTCTAATGTTCTGAACCAGGATCATTTGTGTTCAGTTGAGCTTCAAGAAACAAATGTGCAGGGAAGAGGCAATGCTTAGATGGAAAGAGTATAGGATGTCAACTTTGTAATCAGACATTAAGGAGTCGCCCTAGTCATCCTGCTTAACATCTATGAAAATCATCTTGTTCAACTGTAGAACAGATTCATTTAGGATGATTTCTGCTACATTAGGTCCTGTGGTTTAAATGGCAAATAAGGGTACATTTCAGGGTTGAACAATTACAATTACCTTTTAGAATATTAGTTTATTCTTATATGTGTATATGTGGATCTTTCTGCAAAAAACATATTTATCCTTTCTGCTTATTTACTTACTTAATCTTTCATCCTTCAAGTTGTGTTTCCCCTGCCAGGAAGCCTTTTCTGACTTCCTGGTCTATCATATGCCTCTTCTTTCATGTCCATTTTTTTGCCATGACATACGACATTGAAATTGTTTATTGACTTATCCATTTCCTCCACTTGTCTTGAACTGCATGGAGGCAGGAATCTCACTTATTAAAATCATTGAACCCTCTGTGTCACTACAAGCATCACTTTGGTGCAGAGTCAGCTCTCCATAAATATTGACTTAACGGTTTATTTATTGGTTCTTCAAGTAGTAGTTACATTGTCAAGGGGAATAATCCACTGTGTTAAAAAACAAACTGGGCATTACAATCACATATTTTATTTCTGGTTTTATGATGTTTACTTGAGGAATGATGGACTGTTACATCAGAAAGAGGACTAGGCATATATATACTTCAGTAACAGAATTTTGCATAGGAGAAAGCTAAATCCAGAGAAATTAATCAGTTTTTCTGATATTATATGATAGCATATATATTATATATGCTAACGACAGAACTATTATTTCAGAGAGTGAGGCACTCTTCAAAGGTGAATGTTTGAATGTGAGGTCAAAGCTTTGTTAAACCTCTAGATTAGCCACTTTGCTCTGGCTGAAGACAGTGACCTTTCCAATCTTCAGTTTCTTCACCTCTAATATGAACAGGGTGTTCAGGAAGGAGAGTGAGGTCAAAAGACTGTTCTTGTGAGGATTAAACAAGTTAATATATGAGAAAGTATATTCAACTGCAGAGAGTTATACAATAATGGTCAAGACTACTCAGTCTTCCAATTCTTATTCAAGAGATTGCGAAGTTCTCTCTGACTCCAAGAAAATACACTTAACCAACTCTCCGAATTGCTATTTAATTCCATAACACATATGTGTGAATAGCCTTTCTTACTTTAACAAGGATCTTCACTATTAAGTTATGAAGGTTTCTTGCAAGCACCTACTAAGGAAACAACTCTCAATTTGATTTGCATCTGGTTTCTCTCTTCTCCTTCAATTTAATTTTCCAACCTCCAGATTGTTAAATAGTACATGCTGTCTTGGTTATGACCTGCAAATAACAAGCTGTCATTTGTGAATACCTTCCTAAATGAAAGATAATTAGAAATGCTCATGTTCTTGTGATTAATGTTTAGAAGAAAACTGGAACATTGAATATTTTTGGACTATTATTTTGGCATTCTAAAATAATGCTGACATCTGATCCTCATGCTATGCTCTTCTGAACACTTCCTAGTGATCAGACATCTAATGTATGGGAGCCTGTGCTAACATAACAGTATTTAGGACTGATATTCAAAGTTAAGACTTACTGTTGTTCGGTGGTAGATAGTGATAACAAGGGAAAGAGAAAAAGAAGGCAAGAAAGGATGGTGAATCTAGCTTGAGGCAAAGTTGTAAAGTAGATCAGGTTAAGCTTCACTTTTTTCTCATTGTCATATTACCCTTGTGTCCACACTTCCTATTTTGGACCTTCTCTACAGAAACTTTTCTCCTGACTCCTTAAAACCAGGTGACTTTGGCCATCTAGAGCTTGCTACAGCTATGATTTCTTTTCTTTCTTTTTTTTTTCTTCGTATGAAGGGTCAGAACTATTAGTTCTACCTCACCAATGGAAGAGGCTGTGCCTCTTCATTGGCTCAACTTCACTTTTCAGGTAACACATTAATTTTAACAGTTTTCCTTCTGCATATATGCAGCTACTTTTGCTATCAAGTGCAAGGCAGAGCTAAGGGATTAATAGCTCACAACACTTCCAACTCTATCTCTGAAGGATGTAGAGGACTTTTTAAAAAAATTAATGTATCTAATTGTAAGGAAACTTTTTAAAGAATATAAATCTGCTTTCTTTTAACTGACACTTCACTTTCAATTTTTTGCTCCAGAATTAAAAATTTAGCTTCGTTTTCTGCCATTTGATATAATTTCACTTGCTTGCAGATGGCTGCATTCCTTCATAAGGCTTCTGATCTCATATTTAAACATCAACTTGCCATTCTTCCTTAGCCAATATGTCTTCCAGTTTTTTCACTAGCTTGCTTGTCTCCTTTTGGATGCATATCTGTTTTTCAGTATTTTTCAAATAATAGGGAAGCTACAGATAGTATCTGAAGTCCTTGCCTTCATGCTGCTCACACAAAAAGTAAATGTTTCCTTTTCCCTCTTGCAGACTTTTTCTGTGGCTCTTTGTCCCTTTCTTGCCTTGTCCATTGCTTTCCTTTTCTACTAAATCTTTATTTTTGTTTTGTCATTCTCATAGAACCTAGAAAAATTAACAATAGTTTTCTTGATGTGTTTTTTTCTCATGTTTCCTGTTAATTATTGACTACATTTTTGTAAAATAATCTACATTTTGCTGAATAAATAAATAAATTTTAAAAATGTGTGAACATAAGATAAGTTTCTACGGAGAAAGTAAAAGTTCATATTTTTGCTTTTTCTTCTTGTTCTACTTCCTAGAGATAAATGCCAAAAAAAGTTTGTTGTATATTCTTCCAGACATTACATATATGTATATTTTTTCTTATCCTTGATATATACACACTCATATATACATACATACACACATAAGTATATCAAGTAGATACATTCTAGGTTCAAATTTCAAATAAAACTCTATTGTTTTTCAAATACCTAACTTTAATTTTTGTACTTGAACTTAATCTTTTTATGAAACTCCCATTATCCTGATTACCTCTAAATTCTGGGAAGCTGAATCATATCAAGGGGGTAGGAACATCAGATCTGTGCTGTATGCATCATCCTACATTGGCCCATACTTTTTCATGTTTGTTTGTTTCTTGGGTTGTCAACATGGCCCTGTTTGATCATTTCTTTTTCCAAATCTTTTGCTTTGTACTTGGACATCTGCTGTTGAACACCAAAAGCCAAAATATTGACTTTTTAGAAATCCTATATATTTCTCTGCATTATCCTCTTCTGGAGACATAGAACCCATTAGCTGCTGGCTGTATGAGGATAAATGTCAGAATTACAGCGTGTATATTAAAAATTAAATATATTATCCTAATAACTATACAAATACATGAGATGAATGCTCAGTGGGAATTTTCCTATTTTTGTAGTACTTTTGACTGAAGCCTGAAAGATGAGAATAATAGATCATGAAGTCCTGCACATTTTAAAGAGAGATAGAAAATCAAAGGCCTTGCTAAGAGGTGGCCAAACTGGTCTGTGGGCTTCCCCCTCACCATCCTATGTATATAAGCATAAAACTGGAAATTCAAGACAATTTATTGAAGAAAGAAAATTTATAGGAGTAAGCAGTGCTTTGTCCTTTTTTCTCTTCTTTTCTATGTTGTTACCATTACCCCAGGCTAGGTAGGAGGAGACACCTAGAAAAACATTTAGAGAGATTGATGTGGGAGGGTCTACAAGAAGGAAGCAGTGGCTTCTTACCACCCAGTTGGAGTCTTTTTGAGCTGCTAAAACTCAGGTCCATTATGAGGACACAAAGATGGAGCACTGTAAGGGCTTTTGAAAGAACTTTAAGTGCATCCTTTGGGTCTGTGACCAAGAGTAGAGAAGACATGTCAACAAAAGCTGGTGAATGACACTTGCTTTAAAAGTCCTGAAAGTGGGACAGGGAAGATACTGGAGCTGTCCAAGGAGCACCAGAAACAGAGAGGTCAGGAGAAGGGTAAGCCTACTTTTTCATCCTATTGGGCAAGTGAGTGTCTGCTGGTGGGGAAGACAGGTTGAACTGCCCTGATGAGACACTACTCAAGACTGCTTCTGCCTTCCCTGAAAGAGAAACCTTAGGAGCAAGGGGCTGTGAGATGGGTGGATCACTAGGGGCTGAGGCTAAGGGAACAATCAAGAGATCAGTCAGAGAGTACATCAGCTATGTGGAACTATGAAACGATTCTTTTCCTCTACTTTTCTTTCCTGTTGCACTGACTGTGGAAGATTCACGAATAGGGAAGGTGGAGTTGAAAACCAAGGAAAAGGAGGAGAGAGGGGGAGGGAGAGAAAGACACACACATGCATAGAAAGAGAAACAGAAGGGGCGGGAGAGAAAGCGAGAGACCACTGACTGCTGACAGTGACCTACTGCCCTGCAGGTCTCCAAGTCCAGCTCTGAGCTTAAGGATGGATGGGGCTGGGCATGTGAGCATAAAGGATTAAATTGTACTTTATTGGATTTTGTAATGCCTGAAAATGAGTTGCAATTAACAACAAATTTGTAAAAACAATTAAGATTTGTTTTAATAATGGAAATGACCAGAAAGTCAGGGAATCTACTTAATAGATCATTCTGAGGATAAGGGTGCTTTTGAAAGCAGTGATGAGAGACAAAGTTATTTGCTACCACATTGAGGTCATTCTCTGTTTTGGTTTCATATTTATTTCTCTATTGGTTTTACATGCTCCTGGAATTTGTGTTTTTACTTAATAATATATTTTGGGCAGGTTTCCATTGTCAGTATACATGGATCAATATCATTATTTTTAGTGACCCCATAGTAATTCGCATTGTTGATTTATATAAAAGAGTTCATAAATACTTGATCTGAAGAACATTTTTGTTTCTGTGTTTTATTATAAAGAATGCTGCCATGAATATTCTTGCACATGTATCTTAGCATTTCTATGAGTCTGTAGAAAAAATACATTATAATGTGCTCTTAAAATGTTGACAGATATGGCAAATTAATTCTTTTAGAAGTTTCAACAATGGTTTTTATAAATACCTTTTTTTAATACTTTCATCCATACTGGATTATATTCAACATTTTAATCTCTGTTGGTATAATAAGGAAAATATATAGTACTTTGTTGCTGTTTTGATGTTAATTTCTTTGTATGAGATTCAATGTGTTTTATGCATTGTTCATTTTTAAATGTTTAATTATATGGTTATATGTCTTATAAAACTGGAAGTGTTACAGATAAGACTAAAGTCTCATATGATCATAACCTTGAATCCTAGTCCATTTGATGTCCTTCTTCCTCAATACTCCCCTCTCTCCAAATATTCCCTGTGATGGCCACATCTAATCCATTCATCTGTCCCTTCTGATGTTTTCCTCCATATTTCAAATGCTGTGCTTCTGCATCTATCTCTTTATTCAATTGGGACATTATTGATTGACTTCTTGTACTAGATATTTTTGCTTATTGACACCATCTTCCTAATCATGGTATCACCATGGTCTAATTTTCTTATTGATTTCAGGCTTCTTTCTCTAGTTATATTAGGTGGAAGCTTAGATAATTGCACTTTGCTATTTTGTCTTTTCTAAATAAGCATTCCTTTTTAGAATTTTTTTCCTTTTTATTTTATTTTAAAGCTGGAGTACAAGTCAGATTTAGGTACATAAGTGGTTTACGTACAAGTGAAGTTTGGGCCTCCCGCTGGTCCTCACTACCCCTGGTTTAGCATGAGGTACCGTTAGTGATGTTATGGGCTTCCCCTCTCCCTTCCCTGGCAGTGCCCCACTACAGTCAATCCTTTTCTTATAGTATTATGGTAAATGTTCAGGACCCACTTATGAGTGAGAACCTGTAGTATTCAGTTCTTTGTTTCTGTGATAGATCACTGACTATGATAGACTCTAAATCCATCCAAGTTGCTGTAAAGTCCATAATTTTTGTCCTTATTTATGGTTGAGTAATATTCCATTATGTATATGTAACACTTTTTTTTTTTTTTTTTGAGTTGGAGTCTCACTCTGTCACCCAGACTGGAGTGCAGTGGCCGCTCCCAGCCACCACAGCCTCACCTGCTGGGCTCCGGCGATCCTTCCACCTCAGCCTTCCAAGTAGCTGGAACTATAGGCGCGCACTACCACGCCCGGCTAATTTTTTTGATTTATTGTAGAGATGAGGTCTCGCCTGCCCAGGCGGGTCTCGAACCCGCAGGCTCAGGCAATTCACTCACCTCAGCCTCCCAAAGGCGCGGGATTACAGGCTGAGGCACTGATCCCGGCTTGTGACACATTTTTTAATTGAGTCCACTATCAATGGGTAGCACAGTTGGTTTCATGTTTTTGCTATTGTGAATTGTGTTACAATGGACATGTGTGTGCAGGCATCTTTTTTGTAGAATGATTTGAGTTCCTCCAGGTATATTCCCAGGAGGGGAATTGCTGGGTTGTATGAAAGGTCAAGTTCTAGATCTTTTAAAAATCACCACACTGTTGAACTAGTTCACTCTCCCACCAGCAGTATAGAGCATTCCCTTTTCTCTGCATCCTCACCAGCATCTGTTGTCTTTTGATTTATTAGTAATGGCCATTCTTACTAATGTTAGGTGATATTTCAATGTAGTTTTGATTTGCATTCCTCTGATGATTAGTGAGGTTAGGCATTTTTTAAATGTACCTGTTGGCTGTTCATATGCCTTCTTTTGAGAAGTGTCTATTCATGTCTTTTGCCTACTGTTAAATAGGGATTTTTTTTTTTTTTTTCCTTTTGGCTTGAGTTTCATGTAGATCCTGGTGTTAGGCCTTTGTGAGATATCCAGCTACCAAATATTTTTTTCCCATTCTGTGGGCTGTCTCCACAATCTCCTGATGGTTTCTTTGGCTTTGCAAAAGCTTTTCAGTTTGATGAGATTCCACTTTTCTATCTTATCTCTTATGGCATACGCTTTTAGGGTTACGATCAAGAATTGGTTACCTATTTCAATGTGCATAAGCGTGTTTCTTGTGTTTCTAAAATTCTTATAGTTTGAGGTTTTACATTTAGATCTTTGATCCATGTAGAGTTGATTTTTGTGTATGGTGATAGGTAGGGGTCCTGTTTCAATCTTCTGCATGTGGTCAGCCAGTTTTCCCAGCACCATTTGCTGAATAGTGTCTTCTCCCCCCAGTGGTGGTTGTTGGTGGCTTTGTTGAAGATGAATTGGTTGAGAAATTGAAGATTTGCTTCTGGAATCTCTTCCCTGGTTCCATTGGTCTGTATGCCTGTTCTCATAAAAATACCAGGCTGTTTTGATTATTGTAGTCTCATAATAAAGTTTAAAGTCTGGGAGTTTGATACCTCCTCCTTTGTTTCTTCTGTTGAGGATTGTTTTGGCTATTCAAGGTCTTTTTTATTTCCATATGATTTTCTGTACTGTCATTTCCAGGTATGAGAAGAATGATATTGGTAATTTGATGGGTATTGCGTTAAATCTGTAGATTGCCTTGGGTAGTATGGCCATCTTTACAATATTGATGCTTCCAATCCATAAGCATGGAATATTTTTCATTTGTTTGTGTCTTTGTTTTCTCTGAGCAGCGTTTCATAGTTTTCATTGTAAAGGTCTTTCACTTCTCTCGTTAGGAAGATGTCAAGGCTTTTTTTTTTTGAGTTATTGTGATGGATTGTGCTTGTTTTTGGTTCTCTGCCTGTTTGTTGTTGGTGTATAAAAATGAAACTGTCTTTTGCACATTGATTTTGTACCTGAGATTTTGCCAAAATTTTGCCTTTATCAATGCAAAGAAGTTTTTAACAGATTCCCTTGAATTTTCAAAGTACAGGATCATATCTTCCACAAAGAGGAGAAGCTTAACTTCCTCTTTTCCTATTTGGATACCCATCATTTCCTTCTCTTTCCTGATTCCTCTGGCTAAGACTTCCAATACTATGTTGAACAGGAGGGGTGAGAGTGAGCACCTTTGTCTTGTTCCCATTTTCAGGGGAAATCCTTTCAACTTCTGTCCATTGAGCAATATGTTGGCTATGGGTTTATCATAGATGGCTCTTACTATTTTGAGGAATGTTCCTTCTTAAATAAGCATTTAATGCTACAAATTTCCCTATAAGCACTGCTTTTGCTGTATTCACAATTTTTTTTTTCTTGTGAGTTGAAGTCTCGCTCGGTTGCCCAGGCTGGAGCGCAGCGGCACACTAATGGCTACCACAGCCTCGAACTGCTAGTGGAACTACAGGCGTTTGCCACTGTGCCCAGCTAATTTATTGTAGAGAAGAGGTCTCCCCAAGTTGTCAGGCTGGTCTAGAACCCCTGAGTTTAGGTAATTCTCTAGCCTCTGCCTTCCAAAGTGCTGGGACTACAGGCGTGAGTCACTGTGTCTGGCTGCAAATTTTGATAAGTTGTGCTTTCATTATTATTTAGTTTTAAAATATTTAAAAATTTCTCTGGAGGCTTTTTCTTTGACTCAAGTGCTATTAAGGAGTGTATTGCTTAATGTCCAAATATTTTGGAATTTTCAAGCCATTATTTCATTATTGATTTCTAGTTTAATTTCATTGTGGTGTGAGAGCATTTTACTATGATTTCTATTTTTTAATTTGTTAAGATTAAGATGTGTAATACAACCCAGAATGTAATCTACTTTGGTGAATGTTACATGCAAGCTTGAGAAAAATGTGTAATCTGCTGCTGTGAAACTTTCAATAAAAGCCAGTTAAATCCGATTGATTGATGGTGTCCAGCACAAGTATATTTTTATTGATTTCCTGCCTGCTGGATCTGTCAAATTTTGATAGAACCACCCTCTATCAATATCTGACAACTCCAGTTATAATCGCAGATTCATCTATTTCTCAAGAGGCAACAGAGACAGAAAGGTCAGCAGAAGGGCAACTCTACCTTTTCATTATTTTACAGAGCCTATAGGGCAAGTGAAGTTCTGTCAGTTTTTGTAACCCTTATTTTGATGCTCTTTTGTTACATACACATTAAAGACTGTTCTGTCTTACTGGAGAAATTATCCCTTTATTATTATGTAACATCTCTCTTTATCTCTGAAAATTTTACTTGTTCTGAATTCAGCTTCATCCGAGATGAATACAGCTGCCTCAACTTCTTTTTGATTGGTGTTCTCATATTATACTCTTTAAAAATTTCTTTATCTATGTCTTAATTTTTTAAATGGTTTCTTATAAATAGCATATAATTGGATCTTATATGTTAAACCACTTTGACAATCTTTTTGATTGATATATGTAGATATTCACCTTTTAAGTGATTATTAATTATAGATGAATTAACTCCACCATGTTTGCAATTATTTTCCATTTGTTGCCTTTTAAAAAAAAATTCCTACCTTTGCTTCCTTGTATATTTATTTTAATTGTGGTAAAAAAAAAGATAACATGAGATCTACCCTCTTGAAATATGTGACGTGTACAGTATGGTATTGTTAACTAAGAGCACAATCTTTTACAGTGCTCTCTAGGACTTTTTCATCAAGTTACACAAGCATAACTGCAACTTTTTACCCATTGAATGAACTCCCCATTTCTCTCAATCCCCAGTCCATTCTACTTTCTGCTTCTATGTGGTTGGCTAATGAATTAATTAATGTATTTCTTTTTTTTTTTTTTGTCAGGGTTGCTCTCTGTTGCCCAAGATGGAGTGCAGTGACATGACCATGGCTTACTGCAGCCTTAAACTCCTGGGCTCAAGCAATTCTCCTGCTTCAGCTTCCAGAGTAGCTGAGACTATAGGCATGTGCCTACTCCTGGCTACATTTAAAAAATTTTTTTGTAGAGGTGAAGTCTCGCTATGTTGCTTAGGCTGGTCTTGAACTCCTGGACTCAAGCAATCCTCTTGCTTCTGCCCCAAAGTGCCAGAATTACAGGCATGAGCTCTCACTCCCAATCTACCACTGGAAAGCAGTGGCCATTAAGAGGTACAATCATGTGCACTACAGCCTCAAACAATCCTCCCACAGCAGTCTCTTAAATAGCTGGCACTACAGGTGTGTGCCACTATGCCTGGTGAGTATGACTATTTTAGATAATGCATATAAATCAGGCAGCATTTGTCCTTCTGCAACTACCTCATTTCACTTAGCATAATGCCCTCCAGGTTTAACCATGTTGCATATGGTAGGATTTCCTTTTCTAAGGCTTTTTGTAGTTTGGAAGTTTGTTCCCCCCAAACCTCATATTGAAATTTGATTTCCATTGTTGAAGGTAGGACTAATGAAAGGTGTTTGAGTCATGGGGATGAACTCTTCATGAATAGACTTGATGCTCTATTTAAGGGACGGGGCAGTGAGTTCACTTTATTAGTTTCCATGAGAGCTGGTTGTTTAAAAAAAAGCCTGGCACCTCCCCTCTTGCTTTCTCTTGCTTCCTTTCTCATCAAGTAATCTCTGCACATACTGACTCTCCTTCCCTCATGAGTGGAAGTAATCAGAAGCTCTCACCTGCAGCAGTTGCTGACACTGTGATTCTTATACAGCCTGCAGAACTGTAAGCCAAATAAACTTCTCTTGTTTATAAATTATCTAGTCTCAGGTATTCCTTTATAGAAATTCAAGTAGACTAAGACAAGGCTGAGTAGTATTCCATTGTCTACATATGCTATATTTTCTTTATTCATTCATCAATGAATATTTCAGTTGTTTCTGCATCTTAATTATAGTGAATAATGCTGCAATGAACATGAAAGGGCAAATATCTTCAAAATCCTGATTTTAATTATTTTGAATAAATATTCAAAAGTGGAATTGCTGGATTATATGAGTTTTAGTTTTAATTTTTGAGGAACTCCCATGCTATAAAAAAAATTAGTAGTGGTAGGCTGACTCACACCTATAATTCCAACACTTTGGAGGCCCAATGTGAGAGGTTTGCCTGAGTCCACGGGTTTGAGACCAGCCCGGGCAACTTGGTGAGAACTCATCTCTACAATAAATTAAAAAATTAGCTGGATGTGGTGGTGTGTGCTTGTAGTTCCAGATACTTGGAAGGCTGAAGTGGAAGGATCACCTGAGCCCGGCAGGTCAAGGGTGCGGTGCCCATGAGCGTGCCACTGCACTCCAGTCTGGGTGACAGGAGTGAGACTCCAACTCAAAAAAAAAAAAAAAGTAGTAGTGGCACTATTTTATAGCAAATAAGTTTCCATTTCTGCACAACTCCACCAACAATTGTTAGTATTATTTGATAATGACCATCCTAACAGGTGTAAAGTGATATCTTATTGTAGTTTAGATTTGCATTTCCCTGATGATTATGATATTGAGCTTTTTTTCACATACCTGTTGGCCATTTGTATGTCTTCAGTGCATAAATGTGTGTTCAGATACTTTGGCTATTGTTTCATTGGGTTATTTGTTGTTGTTACTGTTGTTGGGCTGTATGAGTTCCTTGAATATGTTGGATAATATTCTTTTACCATACATATGGTTTCTAAACATTTTCTTTCATTCTTTAGCTGCCTTTTCACCCTGCTGGTTGTTTCCTTTGCTATGGAGAGCTTTTCATTTGATATAATTCTACTTGTCTATTTTTGGTTTTGTTGCCTGTGATTTTGCTGTAAAAGCCAAGAAATCCTTGCCAAGACCAACATCATAAAGTGCTTACCTTATATTTTATTCTAGGAGTCTTATAGTTTCAGCTCTTATGTTTAAGTATTTAAGCTATTTTGAGTTTGTGTTTGCATATGATATAAGATAAGCGTCAAATTTTGTTCTTTTGTGTGTGAATATCCAGTTTTTCCAACACCATTTATTGAAGGGACTATCCTTTCAACCCTTTTGCATTCTTGTCTTGTCAAAGTTGATCATATAGGCTCTCTAATTTCTTCTACTGGTTTCCATATCTGTCAGTAGACCAATCCAGTACTGTTTTAATTACTGTAACTTTGTAATTTTTTTTTTTTTTTTTTTTGAGTCAGAGCCTCACTCTGTTGCCCAGGCTGGAGTGCAGTGGTATCCTCATGGCCACTGCAGCCTCCACCAGTTGGGCTGAGGTGATCCTTCCACCTCAGCCTTCCAGGTTGCTGGAACTACAGGTGTGAGCTACCATGCCTTATTAATTTTTTATTTTTATTTATTTTTTAATTGTAGAAACAAGGTCTTGCCAAGTTGCCCGGGCTGGTCTCGAACCCGTGGGCTTAGGCAATCCAGTAGCCTTGGCCTCCCAAAGTGCTGGGATTACAGGCTGAGCCATCGAGCCCCGCCTGTAATATATTTGGAAATCAGGAAGTGAGATGCCTCTAGCTTGGTCTTCTTTCTCAAGATTGTCTTGGCTATTCAGAGTCTTTTGTGGTTCCACATGAATTTTAGAATTGTTTTTTTCCTATTTCTGAAAAAGAAAGCCAATGGGATTTTAATAGGGATTAAATTGAATCTGGGTTAGTAGGAATATTTCAACAATATTAAGCCTTCTAATATGAACATAGGATGTTTGTCACTTATCAACTTTTTTTTTTTTTTTTAGCGATATTTTATAGTTTTCAGCAGGTAAGTTTTTTACTTTCTCAGTTAGGTTTATTCCTGAGTGTTATGTACTAGTTGATGCTATTATAAATGGAACTGTTTCTTAATTTCCCTTTCAGAAATCTTGTTGCTAATGTAGAGAAACACAATTGATTTTTGTCTATTGATTTTACATCCTACAGTATCACTAAATTTGTTTAATAATTCTAATAGGCTTTTTAAAAAACTTAACCCTTATGGTTTTCTACATATCAGATCATGCCATGTATAAGTAAAAATAGTTTTATTTCTTCTTTTCCGATTTGTATGTCTTTTTTTTTTCCTTGCCTATTGCTCTGAATAGAACATATAGCACCATGTGGAACAGAAGTGACGCCATGAGCATCCTTGTCTACTTACTGATCCTAGAGAAAAAATTTCAGTACTTTACCACTGAGTTTGATGTTAGACATGGGTGTTTCATATATGGCTTTTACTGTGTTGAGATAGTTTTTTTCTATTCTTAATAAATTGAGTGTTTTTATTATGAAAGGATGTTGAATTTTATCAAATGCTTTTGCTGCATATATAACTATCATGTGATTTTTATCTTTCAGACTGTTGGTGTGGTGTATCAGTCATTGATTTTAATATGTTGAGTCATAGTGGCATCCCAGAGATAAATCCCACTTGGTCATGTTGTATAACCACTTTATTGTGCTATTGAATTATTTGTTAGTATTTTGTTGAGGATTTTTGTATTTATGTTCATCAGGAATGTTGGACTGTAATTTTCTTTTCTTGCAGCTTCTTTGTCTGGTATCAGGGTAATTCTGGCTTCACAAAATAAGTTTGAAGTGTTTTCTCTTCAATTTTCAAAAGGATTGGTTTAATTCTTCCATAAAGTTTTGGCAGAATTTACCCATGAAGTCATCTGGCCCTGGGCTTTTCTTTGCTTAGAGGTTTTGATAACTGATTCAATCTTCTTCTTATTCATTTCTTCATTTTTTTCTACTTCTTCATGATTCAGATTTTGTAGACTGCATATTTCTTTCTTTTATTTTTTTGAGTCGGAGTCTCACTCTGTTGCCCAGGCTAGAGTGCAGTGCCACACTTACAGCCACCACAACCTCAACCTGTTGGGCTCAGGCAACCCTTCTGTATCAGCCTTCCAAGTAGCTGGAACTATAGGCATGCACCACCATGCCTGGCTAATTTTTGATTTGTAGAGATGAGGTCTCGCCAAGTTTTCTAGGCTGGTCTCAAACCTGTGGACTCAAGCAATCCCCTCACCTCGGCCTCCCGAAGTGCTGGTATTATAGGGGTGAGCCACTGCGCCCGGCTGAGGTTACATGTTTTGAAGAATGTATCCATCTTTTTAGGTTATCCAATTTTTGGCATGTAACTGTTCATAGTAACCTCTTATTTCTTTGCTATCAGTTATAATGTTTTGACTTTCACATCTAGTTTTATTTATTTGAGAATTTTTCTTTGTCTATTTAAGGATTTATCAATTTTACTGACATTTTCTAAAAAACAACTTAATTTTATTGATTTTTTCCAATTTTTTGTGCTCCATTTTATTTATTTCTGCTCATTTTTATCATTTCCCTCCTTCTGCTAACTTTGGACTTAAGTTGGTCTTCTTTGTCCAGTTCACTGAGTTGTAACAGTAAGTTGTTTATTTGAAATCTTTTGTATTTTGTAACATAGGCATTTATCACTAGATATTTTTGTGTTAATACCGCTTCTACTGGGTGTCATGGGTTTTGGAATGTTGCATTTTTATTTTTATTTATTTTTAAGATTTTTTTCTAATATTCCTTTTCATTTCTTCTTTGGCCTATTTGTTGTTAAAATTGTTTTGTTTAATTTCCATGTATTTTTGAATTTTCCAATTTTTCTCCTGCTGTTGATTTTTAGTTTCTATGCATTGTGGTTGGAAGAGATACTTAGTATGATTTCAGTCTTCTTAAATTTGTTAACAGTTGTGTGTGTGTGTGTGTGTGTGTGTGTTGAGTCTAGCATGTGATATATCCTGGAGAATTTTCTGTGGATGCTTGAGAAGAATTTGTTTTCTATTACTGTTGGGCCAAAGTCCTATGTATATATGTTAGGACCATTTGGTCAATAGTGTTGTTCATGTTCTCTCTTTTGTTGTTGATTTTCTGTCTATATGTTCTTTCCATCATTGAAGGTAAAATACTGAAGTCCCCTACCATGACTGTATTGTTATTTCTCCCTTCAGCTCTGTTAATGTTTCTTCATATATTTAGGTGCTCTGATGTTAGATGGATGTATATATATGTTCCTGGTGAACACTTATCATTATATATTACTCTTTCCTGTATCTTGTGACAATTTTTTACTTAGTCTATTTTGTCTAATATAATTATGGTCACTCATGCTCTCTTTTGCTTATTATTTACATGTAATATTTTTCCAACTCTTTGCTTTCGGCTTACGGGGCCTTTTAATCTAAGTGATTCTCTTGTAAAGAGCGTATGGTTGGATCGTATATTTTAAAAAATTTATTTCTCCATTCTATATCTTTTGATTGAAGAATTCAATTCATTTGCATTTGATGTAATTATTGTTAAGGAATAATTTTCTATTGATATTTTGTGATTTTTTTTGGTCTACCTTGTAGCTCTTTTTTCTGTTTTCCTTTCTTTCTATCTTTCCTTGTGTTTTATTGATTTTGTATTGACATACTTTGATTCCTTTCTCATTTTCTTTTGGTAGTCTTCTGTAGCTATTTTCTTTAAGGTTACCATGGGGCTCACTTAAAACATCTATTAGGCCATGTGTGGTGGCTCATGCCTATAACCCCAGCACATTGGAAAGCTGAGTCAAGAGGATCACTTGAAGACAGAAGTTCAAGATCAGTCTGGGCAACACTGTGAGACCCCCATCTCTATGAAAAAAACAAAACACAAACAACTTTTAGTTTTTTAGTTTTTTTTTGAGTTGGAGTCTCTTTCACCCAGGCTGGAGTGCAGTGGCACGCTCACAGCCACTGCCGCCTCAACCTGCTGACTTAGGTGATCCTTCCATCTCAATCTTCCAAGTAAGTGGAACTACAGATGCACACCACCACATTTGTGATTTATTGTAGAGACAAGGTCTCACCAAGTTGCCCAGGTTGGTCTCAAACCCCCAGGCTCAGACAATACTCTTGTCTTGACCTCCCAAAGCGCTGGGATTATAGGTTGAGCCACTGCACCCAGCCAACTTTTAGTTTTAACAGACTACTTTAAGCTGAAAATAACTTCAATTGCATACAAATACTATAGACTTGTATCTTTCTCTCAGTGTTCTGGCAGCTAAAATTAGAAAAATACAAAAAAAACTCTAGACTTTACTTCTGCCTTGTGCACACTTTATGTTACTGATGTCACAAAAAATGTTTTTAAAATTGTGGATCCATGGAGACTTCCGGCAAGATGGCGATGGGGCAACCGGGTCTGTGAAAACCTCTGCAAAGGAGAACTGCAGTGGGTCTCTGACTCTCGCCCCCGGGGCTACAGACCCCAACATCGCAGCCTGCTCTTCATACAGAGCTCGGCTGTTGCCACCGCTGGGGCATTGCAGCGGTCTGTACAGCCACTGCAGCGCAGACGCCGCCGCCACAGCCGCCGCAGCCACCGCCGCCGGTAGCACATTGCACCAACCGGGTCGGAGGCGATCCACAACTTCAGTCCTTGAAGCCCCTTTAGGGAAGATCTGCTGGGATCACTGCCACCTCTCCTGCGACTGAGACGTCCTGCCCGCCGTAAGCTCCTGCCGTCTGCTGTGAGGCAGGCAGCCATCTTGCCATATTCAGCTTCTGCTGTTCCTGTCTGGCCCCACCCCCTCTGGGGTGAACAGCTGAGATAGCACCACCTGCTGGTGATTCAAGGTAACAACACTGAAACGGGAGAAATAAACTTGATAAAGACATAGGCCAGAGTGGTGAACACAGGGTGATCTGAACTGTCCTTCACAGCAGACCAGGGGCAACTGACCCTAACTGCAAACTAATTTGCCAGCTTGAAAAGAAAACTAGAAACCAGACCTGAAAGGACATTGAACTTAAACGAAATGTTTCAGAGTGTGCTTCATTGATTCTGTTAGTTTAATGACTTAATTCTATTCCTACTGTATTGTTCCTTTTTTTCTTTTTCCCTCTTCCTTTTCTTCTCTTTTCCTCTCTCTGTAAACCATATCTTTGTATAGAGGAACAGCACACTAATAAGGTGGTTGGATAGCTGGTATGTTAGCATCACTATATGTTTTATTTTTGTCTGTATGACAGTTGGTTCATCTGTAGCTGTGGTCTATTGTTTTTATCTGTTTCAGTATAGGCCTCTCTCTCTATTTGTTGGCACACTCATTTGTTTCCCCCCCTTACTCCTCTATCTCTCCACTCCCCTCTTCACCCCACTGCTCCATTCTCTCCCTCTGCTAACCACATTTATTTCAGGGAATAAACCTACAGCCCCACTGCATGGACAGATTCCAAGGCAGTGGGAAGTGGGTTCCAGTGCAGGTCCTGGTATTCACACACCTGTCAGCGAATACCAGGACCTGCAGATAGATTTTGAATCACAGCTCCCCCCTTAAGTAAATCTCAACACTGCAAAAAGGACCACCCCCAACCTATAGTGCAACTCCAGAATTGAAAAAAGTAAGAGGGCATACATAATGAATAGAAGATTGAACAAACAGAAGTAAAACCAATCCCTTTACCCCTGAATAACAGAATTAAAGAAGACAGTGACGTGGAGGAAAAGAAAAAGTAGGGAGGGGGAAAAAACCACACAAATGAAGAAAAACCAAAAGAAGAATATAGGTCTCACACAGACCCCTGGGAGATCAGATACTGAGAAAATAGATTCTGGAACACAAACAATGAAGAGCCCCCAGAATGACTGGTTACATGCAACAAACCCAGACATCAAGACATTAATGGAGAGAATTAAAAAAATTGAGGAGAGACAAGAGGAAAATAGGAAGGAGCTGATGTCACAAATGACAGCAGTAAAGAATACTGTGATGGAAATGAATAACAGACTAATAAGCATGGAAAG
>NW_007251825.1:0-1455 GCF_000164805.1 Carlito syrichta
CCTGCCTTGTTCCCAAGGTTTGACCCATTAGCATCTCCCAGAGGCCGCCTCAGGGAAAGGGAGGGTGTGACTCTCAAAACTTCAGGAGGGTTGGGACGGCTGGGCAACTCAAGCCTGTCTCCTTGGCACTCTGAGAAGCTGAGACGGGAAGGTGTTCAGAGCCCTGGAGTTCAAGACTAGGCTTGCAACTATTACAAGCCCCCAACTCGATCCCAAGCAAAATCCAGAAAACCTTGGATGAGAGCAGTCCTCGGCAGGAGTATCACCTCCAGCCCAAGTTCAAGACCAGGCAGGAAGACCAGGATGTCGACCAAGAGGAAAGCCTGCGGTCGCAGCAATTTGGGAGGCCAAGGCCAAGAGGATGGACCAAGTTTGGTGGTTTGAGAGAAATCTGGGCTATTTAGTGAGGAAAGAAAAGAAAGAAAGAAAGAAAGAAAGAAAGAAAGAAAGAAAGAAAGAAAGAAAGAAAGAAAGAAAGAAAGAAAGAAAAAAGAAATTCTCCTGCAAACCCGCCCTCACGCCTTACCCCCCAAAACCCCTCATGTGAGAGTCCCCCAAGCTCGGTACCTTCCAGCCCCAACCCCCCAAATGGCTGCCCCTGCTTTGGTGTGGGAATTCTCAAGCCTTTCTGGCTAGGTTCCTGATGGCTCTCCTCTCTGAGGTGAGAAATGTAGTTCAGGCAGGCCAACCCTCCGACTCGGCAGCAAGGACCTTACACCAAGAAAGGCCAGGGACACAACCCTTACCCAGGGACATTTTTTCCCCTTCCAATCCTATTTTTTCTGGCTCTTAAACCAGTCTCCCTGTAAGCTAACCACGTGCAATTGAGAATCTGTGTATGATTCTGATGTTTTGGAAGACAGGTTCTTTTTATTGGTTTCTTGTAGAGACCACATCTCGCCAAAGTGCCTGGGCTTGTCTTGAAACCGGGGACTCAGGCCTTCTTCTTGCTTCGGCCTCCCAAAGCACTAGGGTAATAGGCATGAGCCCCCACGCCCAGCCTTCACACCCCTCTGGGCCCCACTTGAGGCCCATTTCCTTCAGATGACCTGGGACCCCAGAAGTGGCAGCCAGAGTTGTCCACCAAGCCTCATCCTGGGGGAGCACCTGGGTCAGGGCCGTGTCTCTGCTGGGGCACCCAGCTCTCGTTCCTCACAGGGGATCCACATTCTCCTCCAAGGGACTGTCTTCCAGAATGGAGGGTGTGACTCAAATACTTCATGGGGGGATGGCTGGATGTGTCACGCCTGTCTTCTCAGCACTCAGGGAGTCCGAGATGGGAAGATAGCCTAAGCCTGGGAGCTTGAGACCAGGCAGGACACCATAGCAATCCCCCACCTTGACCCCAAGCAAAACCCAGGAAATCTTGGGTGAGTGCAGGCCTCAGCAGGCAACCTAGTGAGGAAAGAAAATAAAGATAGAAAGAAAGAAAGAAAGAAAGAAAGAAAGAAAGAA
>NW_007251825.1:3065-4060 GCF_000164805.1 Carlito syrichta
TTTCCCTCTCCCATCCATAAGGGTTGACTCCTAGCCCCTGTGAGGGAGTCTTGGTGGGGGTGGCAGTGAGGGTGATTATTATTATTTGGAGTCAGAGGCCTGAGCTACCACGCCCAGCTAGTCTTTGGATACATTTTTGATGGTTGAGATGAGGTCTAACCCAGTGTCTCGAGCTGGTCATAAACCCACAGGCTCAGGCTGCCCACTCACCTCAGACTCCAAAGGGCCAGAATGGCAGGCTGAGCCCCTGATCCCAGCCTATGGTTGTGGTGGTGGTGGTTGGTATTATTATTCTGAGTTGGAGACCCACTCTGTCACCCAGGCTGGAGTGCAGAGGCCTGCCCTTGGCCACCGCGGCTTCCACCGTCTGGGCTCAGGCTACCCCAAGTGGTCAGAAAGACAGGTGTGTGCCACCACACTCAGCTCATTTTGTTGGTTTCTTATAGAGATGAGGTCTTCCCAGGGTGCCCGGGCTGGGAGCTCAGGACATCCTCTTGCCTTGGCCTCCCAAAATGCCAGGGAGGCAGGCATGAGCCCCCATATATGGCCTTCACACCCCTCCTGGGATCCCACAGTGAGGCCCGCTCCCTTCAAATGACTCAGGACCACTGTGCAGGGAGCAGGAGTCACCTGCTGAGTCCGCACCGTGGAAGCACCTGACACAGTGTCGTTTCTCCGCTGGGGCACCCAGACTGCTGCCCATCTCGTGCCCCAGAATGGACCCACTCGCTCCTCCCAGGGGCCAAATCACAAAAAGGTAGGGCATGACTCAAACTTCGGGAGGGGAATGGCCAGGTGATTCTCGCCTGTCTCCTGGGCACTTGGTGAGGCCGAGAAAGGAAGGTGGCTGGAGCTTAGGAGCTTGAGACCAGGCTGGAAACAATAGCAAGCCCCCACCTGGACCCCAAGCAAAACGCAGAAAACCATGGGTGAGGGAAGGCTTCAGCAGGTGGATGGCCTCCAGCCCAGATTGCAAGACCAGGCAGGAAGATCAG
>NW_007251826.1:0-892 GCF_000164805.1 Carlito syrichta
AAGTAGAGTTTTCTCTGAGTTTTGCTTTCTGTAAATATATCTCTGAGAAAATAAGCAAAATTATAACCCTTCTTCCTAAGCAATGACTGACCCCTTCATCAGATTGAAGCTGATGATATATCTCCCCTCACAGATCTCTCTGACTTCATACCCTTAAGTACTACATTTCCTCACAACATGCAATGCATAACTCCATCTGTTCTTGTGTAGGTACGTACCATGCACAGCCTGGTGAAAAAACAGCACAGAAGCTATGTACTTGTATATTGACCCGACATGCTGATTCTGTCTTTTGCTTATTTGGAAAGTGTCATTTCAGAGCCTCTCATTAGAAATAATTCCTTGAATGGAGGAATCGTGTCCCTGTTTTACTTCCACTTCACATAGGAGAATACTGCTAGAACATTTATCTGTCTCCAGTTCCATCAGTCTTTCCTTTCACCTTGTGCCCTGTCCATTTGCACATTCTTAGCCAAATGCATTTTCCAGTTTTCAAATATACTTGATTATTTTGTGCCTCTGTGCATTTGCTTAGAAAAGCCGGTATCCATGTCTGCATAGTAACCACCCATCTCTTCTTCTTTAATAACTCAGATGAAATGGTTCACCTTAGCTGTGAACATTTTCCTATCTTCTAGTACTCTTATTTCAGGAGAACAGAAGATTCCTTCTGTTGAGACTCTTTTTTTCTGTTCACATATCTATTATGTGCATTTACTGTTTAAATTTCTGGTCTTGTAATATACTTTCATTGTCTTGCAAGTCAGGATTTTCTATTCTTACCTGCACATAGTAAACATTTAATAAGCATTGGGATAAAAGTTAATAAGAAATGAAGGAAGAAAATTAAGAATGATAAGAAGGAGAGATGAAAACAAAGAAAAATAAGAAA
>NW_007251826.1:1819-6272 GCF_000164805.1 Carlito syrichta
GATTTTATTTCAATAAAGTAATAAGGTGTTTATAGCTTAAAACCATGATTAGTTTATGAAAACCAAGGTTACTCTGGGAAGTTTAGGAAGAAACCAACGCCAACATGGATCTCTGGTTAGGTAATTTTCAAGATCTATGGATCTTTGTGGGATAAGAAAAGTGTGGTATATCATTTGGTATCCCTGTGAATTCTAAGGGAATCTCAGTTGATGAAGAACAAAGGTGATCACTTTGAAAACCTGAAATAATCCAGCAGAACCTGAAGCTGCCCCACAACTTAAGCAAACCATAAATTAATAATTTGGTTGCATTTGGTGAGGATTCACTAGAAACTGGTCATTCTACTCCCACTTTATCCCAGAAGCTTCTTCATCAGCCCCACAGTTAGTGTTGTCTACAATAGGCTCCTTCTCTTTGATCCATGTTTCTGCTTCATGTAGGTCAGCCAGGTACTGCTGGAACTGGACATTGACTTCAAGATCATTTTTCCATCTAGCATTTTTCCGTCTGGCAGCTCGAGCACGGAGTGACTCCATATTCTGGTTCAAACTCTTGACTCTAGAGGCCACATCTTTTGCAGCAAAGTGTCCTATAGAGTAATTACAGAAAAGGTGAGTATGATTCTCATTCATGTTTATATACTCTAATCCTTTTGATAACCTGGAAAAGAGAAAGAGAGGCATGAGGCTGGTGTTGGATTTGGCCAATGTCATATTGTTCTCAAATTCCCTGGGAACTGGAATATCCCAAGAGAGATTAAGAAGTACTGGGTGTTAATGGGAGTTGGACATGTAGGTGTGGTGGTCAGTGGGTTGGTATATCTAAGAAACACAGACAGGAACACAGGATACCCATGCATGGGGCAATGCTCAGAGATTCAAAACATACCTTCTTTAGACCCAACAGAAAAATCTACAGACTTCCATTTCTGCCTTCAAAGGATTTATTATTATAAAAACTGCTCTTTCACTCTAAACAACTAGAAAACAAGAAAAATGTGAAATACAATGATTTGCTGACAATGGTTAGAGTATTATGACTCCTGAGAGAAAGGAAAGCATGACAAATGTTCTATAATTGCTATAGTTATGCCTTGGGCTGTTTTGGGGCTGCAGTGCTAGAAAGTCTAACCCCAAAAGAACCTACTAGTCACAATGAGTTGAGAAGACAGAGATCAGAGTTTGGGAAAGATAAGACAACTAGAACTTGTGAGGCAGAGTACTAAAGGGGAAGGATGTTTCAGAGAGACAGAGCTTTGGAAATATGCATAGAAGTCCCCTAGAGTACTTGACTGGTTACTCATTTGTACACATATGTAAGGAAACACCTGGAGAGTGAGAAAAGAATGACTTGAAAGCAGTGGCAAACAATTCCTAGGCCTCACATAGGGATGGGAATAGTTAAAATGACCACTCACCAAAGTGGAGGGAGGGTATTGTAATACGTGAGGTAAAGTCCTTGGAAGGGTAACATATCTTAGTATTAGATTCATTTCTTAATCAGTCCCTGAATAAAGCTTGCCCCGGAAGACCATCACAAAACAGATCTAAGAATCTCAACAGTTGCCAAGCTGAAGAAACACAGAGAACCACACCAAGTTACATCATAATCAAACTGTTGGAAAACAATGATAAAAATAAAAGCTAAGAGAGTCAGAGGAAAAAAAGGACATTATATACAGAGGAACAAAGTTAGTAATGACAGAAGAGTTCTCATCAGAAACTGCTAGTCAGAAGACAATGCGGCACGTCTTAAAGTATAATGGAAGAAAGAAATTGTCAACCAAGAATTTAATGCACAGTGAAAATATGCTTCAAAAATAAAGGTAAAGAATTTAGATGAATAAGAGCTAAGAGGGTTTATGATTAACAGACATGCACTAGAAGGAATGTTAGAGAAGTCCTTTAAGCAGAAGGAAAATGAAACAGATGAAAATATTAATCTACACAAATGAATGAAGAACACTAAAATTAGAAATATGTGGGTAAATATTTTACTCATTTCTTAGTCTCATTCAAAGCTAATTGACTATTAAAGCAAAATCGATGACAATGAAATACAAGATTTATAACATAAAATTAAAGTATGTGGTAACAATAGCATGAGGGCAAAAATGGAAGTATACATTTAAGGATCAGATTACACATGAAATGGTATGATATTATTTGAAGTTAAACTGTGATAAATTAAGATCTTTATTTTAAATCCTAGAGCAGTAGTGCTCAAATTTTCTCAGAATCCCTTGATAATTTTTAACAGTATTGAGGACCCTAACATGCTTTTGGTTATGTAGTTAGACCTGTTGATAGTTGCATATCAGAAATCAAAACAGACATTTTTAAAACAAAGAATACATGAGTATATATTATATCAGACATTAGACCAATGACATCATCACACATTTGTAGGTTCTACAAAACTTCGTTGTACACTTAAAAAAGAATGAATTTGAAAAAGACAAATAATGTCTTAGCATTATTGTGAAAATATGTTTACTTTGTGCACCCACTGAAAGTGTCAGGGCCGGGCTTGGTGGCCCATGCCTATAATCCCAGCACTTTGGGAGGCTGAAGTGAGAGAACTGCCTGAGCCCATGGGTTTGAGCCCAGTCTGGACAATTTGGCAAGACCTCATCTCTACAATAAAAATAAAAAATTAGCTGGACGTGCTGGCATGAGCCTGTACTTCCAGTTACTTGAAAGGCTGAGGCGGAAGGATCACCTGGGCTCAGCAGGTCAAGGCTGCAGTGGCCGTGAGCATGCCACTGCACTCCAGCCTGTGCGAAAGAGTTAGACTCTGATTTTTAAAAAAAGAAAGTGTCTTGGAAACCTCCTAAGGGACTTTAAATCACAATGGGAAAAATCACTGCACTACATCAAACACACACACACACACACACACACACACACACACACACACCCATGTACACACATGCACAAACCAGACTGTAGTTAATAGGTTAGTATGGAGATAAGATGTAATCATAATAAATATACAGTTGATCCAAAGAAAACATAAAATGATGAATAAAGAGAAAAAATAGGAATATGCCAGAATTAAAGTTTTAAAAAATTAATAATTGCCCTGTGTAAACACCACAATTAAAATGGAGATGAACAGATTGGATTAAAAAAAAAGCAACACCTAGTTGTGTGCTGCTTATGGAAACCTACTTTAAAATATAAAGAAACAGAGTACAAGCAAAAGGTTGGAGAAATACATACCATGCACAAACTAATCAAAAGAAAACTCAGGTGGCTGTATTAAAATCACACTAAGTAGATTTCAGAACAAAGAATATCACCAGAAATAAAGATGAATATTTAATAATGTAAAGATTTTACTTGGAAGGATATAACAATCCTAAATTTATGTGCACTTAATAACAGATTGAAAATACATGAAACAAAAACTGATAGAACTGAAGAGGGAAATAGACAAAATTCACAACTATAGTTCGGTTTTCATTAGAAAAAAGGTGAGTTTCTATAATGACACAGAAGCCCCAAATAAACATTTGTAGCTTTGAATCACTCAGCTGGGATCTGAACTTTTGCTCAGCAAACTGAATTTTAACCTACACTGTTGCAATATGGATAATGGTTGACAGCAATTGACTCTTCAATTAACAGAAGGAAAATCCCAATGCAATCTGCATGCTTATACCACATCTGGTTTATGATGTTCAATTCTAAACATCATGTTTATGCAGTGGGGATGTCTGAACATGAAAGGTCAGGGTGAGCAGAGGCATTAAAACTATATAAAATGAGAAATGTAAAGAAATGGCACTGTTCACCATGAAGATAACAAGGCACAGCAAACCTAAGATCTATCTTCACAAATCTGGAAGCTCCCACATGGGAAAGGGACCTGATTTGTTTCACAACTTAGATTTTGAATTCTGTAACTTTTACAGAGAAGCATAATGATGTTTAGTGTAAAAACATTTTATTCTAATAATTTCGGCTTTATAAAAAATAGAGAGGACTGGCTCATGAGATTGGATGATTCCTATGACTGGAATGTACAAAGCTGTATTTCCCCCTGTCAAAAATGCCAAAAGGGAATTGAGTGGGAAAGTGGATTTTAAATTTTTAAAATTATTTTAAAATTCCCGTGAAGACCTAAGATTGTACAAACTTCTTCCCAGAGGTCTGGCATAGTGAGGCTTTGGCCAGTGCAATCTGAATCATACGTACCTTCCTCTACCATTTTGTTTCCCCTCTCTGTTATCACTCGGATGCGTGGATCATGACTGGCAATGTCTTCCAGGATGACTTGGTGCCTGTTCAGAAGATTCTTGGAGGCAATCAGGTCCTTGCCTACAAAGGGAAGAAATTTCATAGTTTGTGATTATTCTGGTGTACAGAAGTAGTGGACCTCACTTTTTCAGAATTCTTCGTCGTACAAATTCCTCCTTTGACATTCTAATCACTGGATGGGCATCTT
>NW_007251827.1:0-645 GCF_000164805.1 Carlito syrichta
AATCTCTGGGATGATGAGGCTGAGCCAGAACACAGCATCTATCCTTCCTTGAAAACCAACCAGAAGGTCTGGTGCAGTAGCCCACGTTTGGGCTCCCAGTGCTCTGGGAGGCCGAGGCCGGAAAATGGATGGAGCCCAGGATCCCAAGGCCAGCCTGGGCCATGCAGTGAGACCCCGTTTCTGCACCCAACCAATTAGGGGTATGGGGTCGACGTGCTTGTCTTACTGGGCCCTCTGGAGGCTGAGGTGGGAGGATCACCACAGCCCACGATTTTGAGCCTGGCAGTGAACATCGGTCATGCCCCTGGTCCCTGCCTTGGTCACAGAGTCACACCCTTTCTCCAAAAACATCAGAATCGTACACAGTTTGACAACTGCACATGGTGTGTTCACAGAGCAACTGTCTTTAGATCCAGGAAAAATTGGATTGGAGGGAAGAAATGTCCCCAGATGAGGAATGTGTCCCTTGCCTATCTTGGTGAAAGGTCCTTGTTGCCGAGTCGGAGGTTCTGCCTGCCTGAGGCACATTTCACACCTCGAGAGGGGAGCCAGCAGGAACATGGCCAGGGAGCCTTGGGAACTCCCGCACCAAAGCGCAAGCATCCATGGGGGGGTTGTGGGTGAAAGATTCTGAGCTTGGGGGAC
>NW_007251827.1:1168-3017 GCF_000164805.1 Carlito syrichta
CAACCATAGGCCTGGTTCAGGGGCTCAGCAGGCATCCCGTCGTTCAGAGTGCAGACGAGTGGATGGCTGAGCCTGCGGGTTTGACACCAGTCTGGGACATGGGGTGAGACCTCATCTCGGTGATCAAAAATAAATCCAAAGATTAGCCAGGCATTGTGGTGCACGCCAGTGGTTCCAGCCACTCCTTGGGCTGAGGTGGGAGTATCACCTGAGCCTGGCAGGTGGAGTCCACAGTGTCCCTGAGTGTGCACTTGCACTAGGGTCTGGGACACAGAGCGGGATTTCAACTTCAAATAATAACCACCACCGCCACCACCACCATTGTTCCCCAGTGCGAGGAGTTACCTTCAGGGATGGGAGAAGAAAAGGCACTTTCCCACCTGTCATTTGCCAGTAGTTTCAAAGTTGTTCACGGGGCACATCTGTCCCGTGCCTTCAGCCACATGTCCAAAAAGGCCTGCCTCCACCCTCCACTCATGCCCTATGTCAAAGACATGTATGAGCTCATGGAACAGACTGAGCCAAGTTAGGGCAGCCATTGGCCATAGCGGGATCAAAGAGGCCTGAGAATGCTGTGGCCAGCCCAGGTTCCTGTCGAATAGATTGCTTCCTTTGGGGGGAGAGGGCCCATTTCTCTTCTGATTACTCCATCATCCCACTGCCCCACGGACACACGTTGGTGGTGTCTTTTTTGTCACCAGAGTCCCCATAGGCTGGGCTGGGTCACGGTGGCACAATCGTGGCTTCTGGACCTTGACCTGTGGTGCTAGGGTGGTCCAACTGCCTTTGCCCCCAAGCAGCTTGGACTCTGGGGGCCACCACGCCTGACTTGATGTTGGGGCCCTCTCACAGAGATGAGGTCTGTCCAAGCAGCGCAGGCTGGTCTCTGAATCTGGGGACTCAGGCAGCCTCCTGCCTCTGTTCCCCAGGTCCCAGGGCTGATAGCCATGAGCCATGGTGCCCAGTCAACACTCACACATGATGTCAGTGGGGGTAACACAAAGGCACACCCCTTAATGGAGGCCACCGCGTCCCGTGTTACTGGGACCACATATACCACCACATGCACATCCAGTGCTTGCGTTCTGGGGAGTGACAAGGTCTCACTACTTGGCCCAGGCTGGTCTTGAACTCCCGGGCTGCAGAAGTTCCCCATCTCAGTCACCCAAATCCAAAGCTAGATTGTCTGCTGATCCACCCTCTTTCAGGAACTCTAGATCCAAGTCTTGGGCCTCCTTCCCAAATGATCTGTCTGTTCACGACGATCCCAACTCTGTACACAGATGTATGCTTTTCTTTTGTTCCTTTTTTTCTTTGAGTCAGAATCTCACTCCCTCGCCCAGACTGGAGGGTGGTGGCTTGCTTCCTACCACCGCAATCTTGGCCTGCCGGGCTAGGGCGAGGCTTTCCCCAGGCTTCTGAGGAACCAGAATGACAGGTGTGCACCACAGCACCTGGCTCATTTGGGATGGAGGGTAGAGAAGAGCTCTTGCCGACTTGCTCGGATGTGTCTCGATCCACAGGCTGGGGCCGGCCATTGGCCTCAGCCTCCCAAAGTGCTGAGATGATGAGGTTGAGCCCCCAAAACCAGCCTCAATCCTTCATCGACAGTGAACCAGAAGCCCTACCTCAGAGGCCCATGCCTGGAATCCCAGCACTCTGAGATGCAGAGGCAGGAGGATGGCTGGAGCCCAGGAGCCCAAAGCCAGCCCAGGACATGCAGGGAGACCCCATCTCTGCTCCCATCTAAAAGGGGGTCTGAGGTCAGGATGCCCATCGTCCCTGCCACTCCAGAGACTGAGGCGGAAGGATTACAGGAGCCCATGATTTCGACGCTGTCAGAGAAAGA
>NW_007251827.1:3632-4695 GCF_000164805.1 Carlito syrichta
TGTCCTGGTACTCCAAATCCACTGTGATCACAGGCTTTTCATTTGGTGGACATCCAAATTTTCCAGCCTGGTCTTGAATTCAGTGCCGGAGGAGATCATTCCACCAAGGCCTTCCCATATCCATGGTTTTCTGGGTTTTACTTGGGGTCGACATCATGGCTTGCTATGGTGTCCAGCATGATCTCAGCTTCTGGGCTCCGATCATCTTCCCATCTCGGCCTTCCCATGTTCCAAGGAGACAGGCGTGAGTCGCCTGGCGGGTCCCCCACGGTTTGAGAGTCTCATCCACCCTTTCCCCAAGGCAGCCCCTGGGATGAGCGAGCAGGTCCACCCTGGGGTTCGAGGCAAGTGGACAGGTATGCACCATGGCAGCGACACACCCCTGCACCAGGCGCTCTCCCATGGTGGGATCAGCGGGTGACTCTAGCTGACCTCACCAGGGTTCCATGTCATCTGAAGGGAGCTGCACTTGCAGTGGGTCCCAGGAGGGTTGTGAAGGCTGGGGGCGAAGGATCATGCCTGTCACCTGGTGCTATGGGAGGTTGAGGGGAGAGGATGGCCTGAGCCTGCAGGATTGAACCAACCTGGGCACCTTGGGGAGAGCTTATCTCTACAAAACGCTAAAAAAATTGAGCCAAGTGTGGTGGCACACACCTGTCGTTCTGCCCACTTGGGAGGCTGGGGTGGGAAGATCACTGCAGCCCAGGTGGTGGAGGCCATGGTGGTCAAGAGCAGGCCCCTGCACTACAGCCTGAGTGATAGAATGTGACTTTGACTCAGCATGATGATACCAACCACCAATGTCACAAACACAGGCCAGGCTCAGGGGTTCAGCCTGGCATCCCAACCCTTGAAAGGCCGAGGTGAGTGAACGGCCTGAGCCTGTGTGTTCAAGACCAGTCCGGGACACTAGGCAACAAAAATAAATCCAAAGATTAGCCAGTCATGGTTTTGCAGGCTTGGGGTTCCAGTCACTTAGGGGGTGTTGTGGGACGATCGCCTGAGCTAGGCAACTGGAGTCCACGAGTGCTGGTAACTTGCACCTGCACTAAGGCGTGGATGA
>NW_007251828.1:0-318 GCF_000164805.1 Carlito syrichta
GCTAAACACGAATCATGGTATTTTCCAGCATGAATCTGGAAAGTGGCTTCCTTATTTACAGAAACAACAATACCTTTTGCTAAGAAACAGTAAGGAATCTGGGTTACACAAATGCTCACTCCTAAAAATCTACAGAGCATCTTAAAACTTCTATAAAGAATCAGAGTTTTGAAGCAGGATGCATCTAATGAGAGTCCTAATATACAGGAAAACACACAGCCCCTTGCCAAGGAACAAAAAGAATCGGGGTTATAGCAGTCCTCAGTCCTTAAAATCAACAGGCCATCTGCTGTGGGTTAAACAAGAATCAGGGATTAG
>NW_007251828.1:1721-2704 GCF_000164805.1 Carlito syrichta
CCTTCCTAAGATCTAAACAAGGATCAAGCTTTCGACGCATGTATTTATGAACAGGAGTACTCATATACAGGTAGCCGCACGGCTGATGCTAAAAAGAAGGAATCTGCGTAATACGCATCCTCAGTCTGAAAATCTACAGGGCATCTTGCTGACGGCTATAGTAGAATCAGGGATTCGAGGCATGCATGTGGGTAATAACATTCCACATATACAGGAAACTACATGGCCTCATGATAATAAACGAGAGGAAATCTGTTTTCCACTGTTCCTCTATCAATAAATCCACATGACTTCCTACTAAAGGCTAAACAAGAATAAGGGTTTTGAAACAGGAATCAAGGGAAAGATTGTTTGCACATACAGGACACTACATGGCCTCCAACTAAGTACGAATAAAGAATCATTGTTGTACATGCCCTCAATCCAAAAAATTCCCAGGTTGTCTGCTATGGGACAAACAAGAAATAGATCTTTCAGCTCCCCACATGTTTCAGAGCAATTTAACACGAGGATATTATGAATCGGTCATTTTAGGAAACCTGCAACATTCTGGTTCTCCTAAAATTGCAAATGGTATTGGGCACTCCAAGTCCTAAGCTTCCTCAGAACAATTAAGGTCAGATTCCAGGACAAAAAGTATCTTCTTGCCATAATTGGATGTAACTCCGGTCTTAAGGTGAAACCTCTAATCCTTCACCTTCCATGTCTTATATACAGAACACTACACGACCTGTTACTATGAAATAATAAGGAATCTTGGTTACACGAGGCCCCCATCCCAAAAGTCTACAGACCGTCTTTCTAAGAGATAACCAACACTCAGGATTTGGGAGTAGGAATCTGGATAATGGGAGTCCTCATATACCGGGAACCGCACTGTCTATTGCTAAAGGAGAATAAGGAATCTGGTTTAACGTGTCCTCCATCCCTATTTTGAGAAGGGACATGGATTTTGCACTTGACAAATGTTTCCTACATACTTT
>NW_007251829.1:0-348 GCF_000164805.1 Carlito syrichta
ACAATGAAGGACAGTGATTTCCAGGAGCTGGAAGATAATTGAAAAGATCCCTGAGCTGCCCCAGCTCACTGCTTTGTGCGTGTCCAGGCCATGATTCAGGGAGGGGAGGCCCAGGCAGAGACTGGTGGACTCTGATGAAGGAAATGGAGCTGAGAGTCCAGAAGACCAAGGTGGCTAGGGTTCTCACAGAGATATCACTCTCTATAGTCCACACACTTTGCCAATTCTCCCAATCATGTGACGGCCTGAAAAAACCCAAAATCCAATCAAACATCAGGCATTACGTAGTGTCTTAATGATTGTTTAATCTCCTTCCATTTAGAACAGTTTCCTTTTTTTTTTTTTTTT